>NW_005841907.1:3054227-3100395 GCF_000455745.1 Alligator sinensis
GGGGGGGGGGGGGGAGGACACACTTTACCAGAAGCAACAGCGCATTACTTCCACCCAGCTCCACAGCATCTGTATAGATCAGACATTTCAGTGGGGCTTTTTGGCACTTTTATCTAAACCTGATCCAATCAGCTATTAATAAAAGTGCCAAAAATGCCCCACTAAAGCACCTGATCTATATAAATGTTGGGCAAGCTGGGTCCAACTAATGCAATGCCTCTTCTGGGCATGTGCTGGGCTTGGCGCAGGGGTGTTCCAAATTTAAAGTAAAGCACCATTTTGTTTTGTTTTTTTCATGTCTGCAAGCAGCCTAGGGTCTTAACATAGACAGTGACTTCATGGTCCATTATAATCTTCTGGGGAACTAGCCCATCAGCCACCTGAACCACTGCTCTGGATCCCAGCTTCTCCTCTGCCCATGCATGCCCTGTATAGGAGAGATCTGTCCATGCTAAGTGCCTTGACCCCATTCTGAATGATAGCTGCTGATGCATTACAGGATGTCTGAAGCCTACCAGCCTAAACAGTGTGTACCTGCTGGCTGGCATCATGCTGCCTGACATCAGAAGAGCTGCGGCCAGCAGGATAGAATGATCAAGACAAACTGAAGATGTGAGACACCCACTGTATGACCATCCCATATCACACAAATGTCTGAAATCATGCAGGAGCTTACTCACCAGCACCCAACCTCTTGGTGCCACACCCAAGGAGATATGACTACAGATGTGAAATGAGAGGCTGAAGAAAATACCTGAGAGAAAAAAAATGTACACTCCAGCAGCTGAGTCCTTACCACCAGGGGCTGACAAACATTGGCAAAGGTGGAAATGTCTCAACCACCTACGTTCCAGAGTCAGTTGTTCCAAGGAACTAATGAAGAAGTGGGGCTTTACCATTGGTTCAACCACCTATGACCGTGGCATACAGCCTCAGACTATGCAGTACCTGCTGCAATACCCACTGCTTGAAAACACATGTGCAATGAAAGATCTTGCAATGTACAATAAGTGAGCACAAGCATGTGTAACAAAATGGTAAAATGTGGTGTAAAGACATGAGAAGATCATCTGGACACTTGCTGACCCCTACATTTCACAAGTGATAAGGACCCTACTTAACAAGCTTTTATTCCATCTGCTATTTACCTCAGCTGTCTGCCTCTGTCTAAGAGGCCTAAGCAACGGTACTGTGATACCTGAAGCTTGCCTATGTCTATACCAACAGTAGAGTTGATCCAATAAAAGATATCACCCACAAGAATTCTTGCTTCTCATATATCTCCTGAACCATCACAAAAAACAAAATCACTTAAAGATTATCTATCTATCTATCTATCTATCTATCTATCCTTCATCCATTATTTATTTTTAGGAATGGAGACAAAAGAGGGGACCACAATGTACTAAAAAAAATGGAACTGAAAAGACATCTGCCTACATCCCACCATTTTACTTATCTGCTGTACTTGACCATTCTAAAAACACTAACTTTTTCTGTTTAGATTGTGAACTCTACAAAAATCTAATTACTTATTTGTGTCGGATGCCATGTAGGACAGTGATAAATTACCACAGGAAATATTATGTGCCTTACCGTGACCTCTGATCAAGACGATAGGTTTCAATTCCTTAATGACACTAAGAATAAAAAGAAGAAAAATATCACATTTTATACATTAAGTAATTTCCATGAAAAAAAGCACATAGGCAACCCCCGCTTAGCGCTTTTAATTTGTTCCTGAAAAACTGAGTGTTAAGTGAAACGAGCGTTAAGTGAAACTGAAAGTATTTGATGACCCACAATGGTGACTGCAATTGATTTTAATGACCCAAGATGGTGACTGCAAGCATTATAATGAAACTTGCTGAGCACTGAGTTAAATCAGGTATCAATTTAAAATGAGCATTCTAGCGAAACAGCGCTAAGAGAAACCATATTAAGCAGGGGTTGCCTGTAGTTGACACAATTGGCACATTACATCAATTTATCAGTTATGGTAAGAAGATGCAAATCTTGATATTACTAGACATGTCCCTGGTATTTGGTCTACTGGATTTTTTTAGCTACACTTGAGGCTGAGATCTTTAGTCCCAACTAAGCCTCTGGAGACTAAATGCCCTGGGTGTCCAAGGATCTTAGGTCACCTTTGAAAAATCTCAATTGAAACTTTATTAAAATAAATATCCCCATTTAAAAAAATAGGATTTCCACAACAGTTTAAAATGTTATACGTCTCTTATTTCATTTAAATAAAAAATCATCGAATGATAATAATCACAGTGCTGTATCATTTTAATCCCATGACAAATAAAACAAAGCCTATTAAAACATTACAAGATACAATATCTTAAGTGCCAACACAAACTTTTTAATCAAAAGCATTATACATTGTAGCACAGGGGGAAGAAAGAGAATGGGAAGGACTGAATTAAATATCAACTTTTCTTCATCTGTAATTAACAGGAAAAAACGAAAATCTGAAACCTATATAGAAGTGACTTCAATTATTGATAAAACCCCCTTTCAATTAGCTTAGCTCAAATTCTTTGTGTTCCTTCAATAATTACACCAATGTACATCAAGCAGGTGGAGCTTTTACAAGGGCACCAGTTTTTTCTTATGTCAGCAAAACAGAATTACCTGACCAAGTACTGCTGTATTGTCAGAAATTCTATATTATATTCCTGAACACTATAAGCTTAGATTTTCCATTAGATATGCACAGCAAGTGAAATTCAACTCTTGCAAAGAAGCAGCCCAAAGCCTGTGCAACACTTAATCCCCTTTAAGTACAATTTGTAGCAGGCCTTTGTTTAAGTCTGTGGATGAGACAATCAGCTTATTCCATTTAGTGCTCTGTGTACTTCCCTTCTGTGTCCATATTTACACCACATAGTACAATTTAACACCAATTGCATCTCAGATTTTTTTTTTAATAAACTAATGTGTCCAACACTTACCCTAAATCTTAAGGCTCCCCAGCCCATTCTCCTTCAGGGACTCCAGTTCTACAAGGACCTCTATCTCTCAAGGGTCTTGTTCAGCTCCCTTACAGAAGGCAAGAGAGCTCTAACTCTTCTTCTTTTCACTGAGCAATAAACCATGATAATTTACTTCAAATTGTGTTATTATGATCGGTAACATGACTTATGAATGTTGATTTTAAGGGGTCAATTGCTCCTTCTGAGAAGAAGGGGTAACCTCACCACTGCCACTGCATAAACACCATTTATGCATGTACATCTTCAGCACCTCAATTGCCAATTAGAGGCAGAGTCCAGAAACATGATATTGTTTTGAAAGCAGGGGAGGAGTTACCCCTGTCGAATGAATTTATAGATTCACTCTGACTTCATCATAACTCTTTGTTAAACACTGCAAGTTATTGTCAGGTAACTCATTGTGATTAGTTTAGAAATGGTCATCTATTTAGAACAGTGCTAAGAATGCAACAATGCCATAGTGAAACAGAACTAAGTAATTACGATCATGAAATTGTTGCTTGATGTGAAAAATATATTTAAAAGATTCAAATTTATAACAGTTTTGGGATCAGGAAAAGTCCATCTGCTCCACCACACCTGCCCATTTTCTGGCTGGTCTCAGTCCAAATTTTCCTGCTGTTTCATTTGTCCTTCAATCTCCACATTCTTCAGAAGCAAATCTATGTGTTTCTTGAGTTATTTGTACTCTTTGTTTCAAATGGCTTCTCCCTGGTAATATATTCCATATGTTTAATATTGAAGGCATGAAGCATGAAAGTCCATATTGTGCTCTCTTCTATAAAAAATATAACTGGAATAGTGAATAATATAATTGATGTCCCTTGTGAAAAAAGTACTGTGCCACAATGATGCATGCTAGACAATGTAGTTAAAACTCAGATAGTTTTAAGTACAGTAAGTAATGGTTTCAAATAAAGAGTATCACTTTCCTTCCCCTTTAGGATCAGCCTCTTTTAGGATGTCAATAGACTCTTCTTAATAACTATAATAAAAGGTATCCAATGTGCTAAGGTTCAAATGCATTATGTTTAAATCATGTCATATTTTTATAGCTGGATTTGACTGTGTGTTTATGCTTCTTCATTCAGAGTTCACATACTCTGTTTTGCTTTGAGTATTTCCTATAGGGAAGGACATTGCAAATAAAGTATCTATAATCTTCTTCACAGACAATGTCACTGTTTGCTTTAGGGGACAGCATAGTCCCTTATAGTCAGTCAAAGAGATCTATTTTTCCCCATTTGCAGCCCCCATGCCACAAGTTCCTGGATGCATTTTTCTCATTTTCAAAAGCATGGCCTTCAGCTCATAGCTATACTCAGACTAAAATAATGTATTCATATAAAACCTAAAGAAAACAGAAGCAATGGTAGTTATAATAAAATGCAAATGAGAAATAGAAGCCAAGGTTAAAGATGGTATTTTAACCATGAGGCCTTTTGTAGGGCTGGAGAATAAACACAATGCTGGTTAGAGTGAAAAAGAAACATAGGAAATGATGCAGAACAAAAGAAAGAGGTCTGAGTCTAGGGACATATAGTGTAAAAGAGTCATCCCATATCCAGGAGTCCTGCTGCCACTGCTCTCTGAGAATTCCTCAGACTGGGATCTTGGGAAGGGTGTAGCAGCAACCCTCTCTGATTGGGACTAGCAAAAAAATACCCCTACACCTTGTCCAGACCATGGTCCCCCAGTGTGGAGAAGGTGCAGAGGAACTGCAGCTCAACTCCAAATCAGGGAGGAGTGGAGTGTACAGGCTTTCATTTTAGCAAGAGAAAGTTTCTCACAGGAGAGATTGTAGACCTGAAAGCTGCCTTAGCAAAATGCTTAGCATAACCAATGCCATAATTGAATGAAGCAGAGCAGTGGGTCACAGTGTAAGGTAACCTTTTTGTAACCCATGTCAGGAGAAAGTCAAAGAGGATGTGGTTTAACCATCCAAGACAGCAGGAAAACAAATGACCACTATGAAAGATAATTGGTGGATATTTGAGTGTAGGGCACTTGCCATCATCAATGGAAAAAAATCCAGCTTGCTAAACACAAGTGTTGCAAACTGAACAGCTAAAAGGTATGCCACTAAGCACAAAGAAAGCATGTAATCAGAAAAGGCTGATTGTACAAATGGTGAAATGAAATCGTAACCATAGCAGTCACATCTCTAAGTCAGGAAACCATGCAGAACACGGAACTTGAATATCAAACAACCACAAAAACCTCCTCACACCCTAAGGAACAGTATAAAGTGCAAACAAAGGCATTGTAAATTGAGAGACTCTTGAAGCCAAGAAGACAATGACTCAGGCAGATCCCAGTGCAGTGACCGACACTTGGCCAGCTGAACTCACTGTATCCATCAGAAGATTTACATAAGATTATCTATATTGACTATTATGGCTTGCTTAAAGGTTAAGTGCTGCATTGAAAGCCTTGCTTAAATATTAGTATTGCTTATATGTTCAATAAATTGGGATTTGAGATCAGAATCATCTTGATTCATTTCCATTCACCCCACCCACTTAACTAAATTTTGCAGAAGTTCTTCCAGGTGACAAAGTGCAAGATATTTTTCATGGATGATGCATGTTTCCCCCAGAAGAAATGGAATGAATGCTTGTATGGTGGCAATTTCCTCTGGGACAGCAATCATTCTCCTAGTACAATGGTTCCCAACGTGGTGCCCATAGGCGCCATGGTGCCCTCTGAGGTTTATTCAGGTGCCCATGCGCATTTTCACAATCAGTAAAAATCATTATTCCAACAAAAATGCTGTCACTGCCGACTGAACTCAAAACAGCAACACTTCAAAAAATTTTTCACAGGCTGTACGTAACGGCCGCCAAAATGAGACTGAGGCAGTCTGACTGATGCAGTGATGGAGTGGAGCTTATTACTCCCTCCCCAAACAAAACTATGCACATGCACGTATCCAGGATTCTAAATTCTAAACTTTAATATTCATATTGGCACCCGCTGTTTTTTCTTTTAATTTGAATGTGCCCTTGGGACACGTTGGGAACCCCTGTCCTACTAGAAACATAATCCCTGTACATGATCAATAACTAAGAGAACTTGGTTGAGCTGGCTAAACCCCTGGGTCAAATTGCTGATGGACTATCTGTTATAGCTGTCACAGCCACTTTTTTTTTCAGATACAGATTCTGAAGTTTATAATTTCACTAGTTTCTAGGAAGAATCTGAGAGCACATCTCAGTCAATCTCTATTAGAATGTTTAATTTACTTTGTGCCTAATGAAAATATTTACTTGGTTAGTAAGAGTACTGAGAGTCCAAATCATCATTTCAATCAATATAGTAAATGCACTATATACCTCAACCTTTTCACCAGTCACTCTTTTCAGTCACATTTTCCAAAAGCTAAAACCTGCTGGGCAATTTATATTCTTCCCAGAGAGAAAGATGTCCTGTGTTGTGGGATTTACAATCTTCCTGAATTTTAAAGGATTAAAAAAATGCTGCACCTCTCTAATGAATGTGTACGGCAGTAGCAGGGCATTCATTGCATACACTGAAGATGCTGGAGTTCCATTAATAATGTTCCTGTGTACCCGGCACATTGCCTTTACTTTTGTGTCAACAACAAAAAAAACACCCCTTTTTCTTCACCCTCCTGCTCTGAAAGTGTTCTAAGAAACCAATTCACACAGAAGTAGATTGCTGGTTGTACAAATTGTGGTTTTTTTACAAACCATACAATGGCTGGGCTTCCGTTAAGGAAATACAGCGATTTTAACATTATGCAAGAATACCAAAGAAGGAGCATTCTTATGTTAATTGACTATTCCAAGCCATTCACAAATGAAAAGCTCCTTGAATAGTGCAAAAGTTGAGTTGTTAATGGGGCTTGTTTGATTTAAGTGGGAGAAAAATCAGTTTAAAACTGATGGTGCAGTTCAAAAGGTTTATGCTTTCCTATTTAGTTTTCTTTTTTAATATATACATTATATTATAGGACACCAGAAGGCATCTATCTAAGAACAGAGCTTGTGGTAAGTATAAATATCAAGTATAAACATTTGGAGAAATAAAAGTTACTTGAGTCATGGGACAACATGAAATCAAACCTCATTGAGCTGAGGTCTAAATTAAATGTGATAGCTGGTTTTGACATTCAGAGTTTGTGAACAGAATTTTGCCTTTATGGAAATAAGGATATTACTTTTCATCTGCATACCACCAGAAATAATTATATGGTCTTATGAACAATCTCCTACAAAAGAAACCTTGAGTATGAAGAAGGTTTAGTATGAGGACCTGCTAAAGTATGCTATTTACTAGCTATCCTATTAATCTTTATATCTACAATTATTTCCTGTTCCCTTGTTAAATGAGAAAAAAATTGTTTATTAAAATTTAAAATAAAAAAATCACCTGGCAATTAGAGAAACAGGAATGAATGAATGCCAAGAAAGCTATATTTCTTTCTTTTTTTTTAACTGTACAGGGCTACTGGAAGAAAATAGAAAATATTATAGAACTGACACTTCTTCATTGACAACTCAATACTTCTACACTATAATTGGCTCATCAAATGAAATTATGGGTCCCCAATCCTGCTTCTGTTGAATTCAGTGGCAGTATTCCTACTAACAGCAGGGTAAGTGACTTCTACCACAGCATTATCTTAATAACAGCAGCATATGTAACTGATCAGTTACATCATGATAAGTACAATTTTAAAAGTAAGGAAGATGATATAAGCATAACAGCAGCTGCTGTACAAATGGCACATCTGATTTCTGTTATAATTGATTTTCAAATACAAAGGAGAATAAAAGATATGGCAAGATAAATTAGAAAAACTATATTAATATACAGTATATACATACATACATGGTCCGAGTTTGCTCACCTTAGCGATACAAGTATGTCCATGGAATTTAATAGAACTCTTCATGTATATAAGTATGCAGTAGGGGTGTGCAAAGCTTTGGTCACTGATTTGATTCAGAAAAGATTTGGCCTGATTCGGAGGCTGAATCACTGAATCCTAATTGAATCGGGAGATTAAAAAAAACCCCTCTCTGAATCAATTTGGAGCCTCCGAATCAATTCAAAAAAGATTCAGAAAAAGATTTGGAGATTCAGAGATTTGGAAGGCAGTCTTTCAGGGTAACAAAAACTGAGAAGAGGGAGGGGAAGCAGGGGGGAAAGACTGACATCTGTAGTTGGCCAGTGACTGTGATCTTACCCTGAGTCCCCTTCCAATTACAGTGCTCTGAGGAAGGGATGTAGAAACAACATATAAGCCTCTGTCTGCAGCCTTTCTGTGCCTTTTATGAGCTGTTTCTGCCTGAGCAAAAGAGGGGCAGGCGACTGGCCCAGAAAAAGGTAGGTGGGCAGAGAAATAACTGGCACCAGGAAGGCACCCTGTTACAGGCCACCATCCCTGCTGTTTTCATCCAAATCTGCTTTAACACATACAAGTGACATGAGTTTTCCTTTCAGAAGCTTGAGGTGCAGTTTCCTAGAAACCCCTGTACCTATCTCCTTGAAACTTGGCAGGATTCCTGCCCTTAGAAGGGGCTACCATCCCTGCTGAATTCATCCAAATCTGCCTAAAAAGGACAAAGTTATATGTACTTCAGTGATTCCCCATTATAGCCTATGGACAAATTACAGAATCTCTCCGAATCAGCACCGAATCTTCCCAAGCCAATCTGGCTGAATCAATTCAGGACAGCAATCTGCATCTCTGAATCAAATCACTGTCCTCTGCGTTGGTCAAATCTGAATTTGAATCAACTACTTCCCTATTCTCACAGGCCAATAAGCAGGACCTGATCCTGTACTACCCCTATATGAAGGTAGGTAAAATACTAATGATATGACATTTACCTTCACTTCTGCTGATAATACTTTAAATTTTAAAAAAAATGGTTTGGTCTATGACCTGGAAAGGGAAACCCTATGAAGTACGCTAAGAATTTCACTAGAATCATAGAATCAGAAAATTAGGGTTGGAAGGGACCTCAGGAAGCCATCTAGCCTGACCCCCTGCTCAAAGCAGGACCATCCCCAAGATCATCCCAGCCAAGTCTTTGTCTAGTTGAGTCTTAAAAACCTCCAAGGATGGAAAGTCCACAACCTTTCAGGGTAACTTAAAATTGTTGCTCCTTTTTTGTCATCTGCCATCACTGAGAACAGTCTAGCTCCATCCTCTTTGGAGCCCCTCTTCAGGGAGTTGAAGGCTTCTATTAAATCCCCTTTCAGTCTTCTCTTCTCTAAACTAAATAAGCGAAGCTCCCTCAGACTCTCCTCACAAGTTATGTGCCCCAGCATGCTCACCATTTTCATAGCCCTCTGCTAGACTCTTTCCAATTTGTCCACACCCTTTCTGTAGTGGGGGGCCCCAACACAATACTCTAGATGTGGCCTCACCATTGCTGAATAAAGGGGAATAATCACTTCCTTTGATCTGCTGGCAACACTCCTACCAATGCAGCCCAGTATGCTGTTAGACTTCTTGGCAACCACGACACACTGTTGGCTCATATTCAACTTATTGTCCACTGTAACTCCCAGGTCCTTTTTTCCAGAGCTTCTGCTCAGCCAGTCAGCCTGCAGGCTGTACCAGTGGATGGGATTGTTCTGTCCTAAGTGCAGACCATACACTTATCCTTAGTGAACCTCATGAGATTTCTTTTGGTCCAATCTTCCAATATGTTTAAGGCTCTCTGAGTCCTATCCCTACCCTCCAGAATATTTATTACTCCCCTCAGCTTGGTGTCATCTACAGACTTGCTGAGGATGCACTTGATGAGGATGCACATTTTCTAGGTCATTGATGAAGATATTGAACAAAACCAGCCCCAGGACTAATACCTGGGGCACTCCACTTGATACTGACTGCCAGCTAGATATCGAGCCATTGATGAGTACCCTCTGAGCCTGATTATCCACTATTGCCAGAGTAACTTAGTATCAGTGGTGGGAAGGGAAGATCCAGTGAGGGTGCAGCAGTGTTATTTTCTACCCTTTGGCTCCCCCACACAAGATCTCAGTGCAGGGTCTGAGATAACTTCTTAGCAGGAGCTACATATTGCACAGGATGCACCAGCAGGGACCACATGCTGCAGGGGATACACTAGTGAGGGCCATGACCTTGTTACTTCCCTGGCTGCAAGCTCCCCCAGCACTGTGTGGGTAGTGGGCCAGCAGGCCAGCTAGCCTCCATCCCCCACTTCTGTACCACCCGAATGGGTGGGCGTTGTGTGTGCATTGCTCTACTGCATGGACAGGCAGGCATGCAGGCAGGTGGTTTCCCCCCAAACACACATATACCTCCTTGGTTGTGGGTTTCCCTGCTGCACCATATTTCAGGCTCTCCTGGCACTGCAGGCTGCACTGAGCAATGTCACCCTGCCCTTCCCACCCCACTGGATCACCTCTTTAGAAAAAAAGACTTTTTCCCTCTCATTTTTGAATCTAAAGCAGGGACCATATACAATCCCAAACAGGTCAAAACATCTCCTTTTGGACTGATCCAGTCTTTAGAGTAAAATTCAAATCATGTGAAAGGTTTTAAAAAGACATCTGCAAATAAGAACACTTCATACATTTTTAAGATGTGGGGTTAAATCATAGCCCCACTGAAGTCAGTGACCTTAGGATGTTATCCACATACAGAATTCACCAAGAGATTACCTATTCCAGTGTTAAGTAGACCACATTTAGAGTAAATGTAACTTGAAAATATGCATCTGAATAGAAGAGGCAAGAGTTCTTGTGGGTGGTGTTTTTTATTGGACCAACTGTAGGGTTGCTATAGAAACAGACAAGATTTTGAGTAGCATTGCATCCCCCCTCCTGAAGCCCAAGGAAGAGTATTTTGATACAACCCTTCTCCTCCATCCCACAATCCCTCCCTCCAAAGGTATGTCTGGAAAAAAAAAACATTAAGGCTCTATGACTTTTGGAGAGACACTGAACTGAGGAACAGCTTACAAGCTCCTTAGTTTCTATTTAGGAAACTAAAAGAAGAACAACCTCCAAGGTGGATTTGCCCTCCTCCCAACAGCCTAAACATCACAGGGCAGGACTCAAATTCCATTTTGGTATTTCCTGTATTGAAGAGCTACTTCTTGAATGGTATAGTTCTTAGGAAGCAAGACACAACCAAAATATAGCACAGTTTTATCGTGAGGAGAAGACGATTTTGAGGAGGGGATGACTTGCAACATACTATTACTATTGTATTATTATATTGACTACTATTATAATTACTTGCCATGAGAGTACTAAACAAGAAACAAAATCCAGAGGAATAATATACTTTAAGAATGCTAACATATAACAATGTCAAGTAATACAGGCCAGACACACAGGGGCAGATCCTATTCTACTTCTACCTTACTCAAGTCCCTGCTAAACTGTCAAAGTAGAAGATGAGCCAGTGGTCCTCCTGCTCCTCCTCACTGCTTTTTTGACTTAGTCTTGAGGCTGAAATGGTGTATTCTAAGAGTAAACACATTAACAATTTTTCATGACCTTAAGCAGCAAGGAATAGAATTGTGCGTAGCTACCTAACAGGTGTAATAGCATCTGATTTACAACGCACCACATTGCCAGCTAAAGATGGTCAAATCAAGCAGTGCATCTTTTTGTTGGTTTGTTTCTAAAATAGCATAATTCTATCTGTAGTTGATTTGCAATGAAGAATAGTTATCCCCTTGCTCGCATGCTTTGAAAGAACACATTTTGAAAGAAGGTATAAAAGAGCTTAATAAGAAAGAAGTATGCAATAAATAACAACTCATCCAATTGAACTATATGACCATGCTACAGATTCTTCTTTTACCAAGTTCTGGCCCACACATCAAAGCTGTACATGTTTTGAGTTATACCATATAAATGAAAAAGGGCCTTTTAAATCACAAACTTTGGCAGATAAAAGTAGAATAAATCAAAGATTACTATATTTGCAAATAAATTATTTCAAAGTTGTATGTGGGTTTTTATAACTGGGATTATTTCTGGGCTGAGGCTGTGTGTGTCCACTTTTAGCCCCAAGCAACTATTTATAGATTTTTATTTTCTACATATATTTTCTATCAAGCCCTGAACATGTCTTTGTAACAGAAGCATTAAACACCTTACTATAACAGCAGAAAGTGAGTCTGTATAATATACAAACATGTTCAATTTAAGTTAACACAAACATAACAAAGAATGTGAGATAAGCATGTGTAAATGTAATAGAAAGCTCAAGGACACTAACCCCACTTATGTGATAAGGCAAGTTTGAGGTTTGCTTTGATCCGTAAGAGATGAGTTATAAAAAGCACTTCTGTTCCCCTGCTTAGGAATGAAGAATTCTTTTTGCTGCATTATGCATAACATCATTACAGACAAGGTACAAGTCAAGAGCAAGTGGTTCACATATCCCACTAGCATACTAAAACAGCAGTGGGACTATAAGCTGATTTAGGTACTATATTACACTGCTCCTCTTTAAATACCACTTATGCCATCACATTTGCCAGAAATCTCTCTTTTTAAGTGTTCTAAATGTAAAGTTTCTGGTGTCTGTTCCCTGGAGGCAACTCCAACTAGAAGAGGCAGGTTAGTACAGCAGATGACTATCTAGCTCTTAGAAACTATGCTCGATGCTGTATGTAGAGATAAGAATCCCCTTATCAGTTTGGATCCCAACCTAAAGGCAACTGCTGTCCAAATCATACAATGAGAGATAATGTGGTGCAATTAAAGCTCATGACCCAGAGATACAGAGTCCTAAACACTGCTTGCTTTATTCATGTCTAAGGGCTGGAAACTTCAGCTTCGAATGTATTGTTTTATTTTTTTAAATTCACAGAAGTAAAGTAGTTTCCCAGTTCTTCAATCCTTTGCAAAAATAAAAAATCCCCAAAGCCCAACAATACACACCCTTGAATACAGTTTAATAATGTTGCTAGACATCTGTACCCCTGTTTTTAGTCACTTACGACTTCGTAAAATTTTAACCACTTAGTTTTAAAACAGTCATCCAGGGTGGCTGCCTGAAGCAGATATTTAATTTTGAGCAAAATGGTGCAGCAGTTTATCAGAACAAATGTAAGGAAAAGTATGTTGTTTGGGCCATATTGAAAATCCTTATGACCTTTTCTTTGACATGGTCTAGCACTTCCACGTTTTGGAGCAGAGACTTGATACTCAGCACGAGCATGGATTTTGTATCAGGAGGTGTTTTTTGCTATCCACCTGAAAAATCCCCTGAAATTTGTTCAAGGTTGCATTTGAAAGAAAAAGTCACAGTGCATAGGTTTGGTATAGACTTATTTGATTTTAACAGCAAAAACTACCAAAGAATCTAAAGTAATTTAGCATGCTTCTCATTACTCCTACATGTAACTTAACTGTGTGACCCATCATAGAATCAGAGAATCAGAGACAGTTAGGTTTGGAAGGGACCCCAGGAGGTCATCTAATGCAACCACCTGCTCAAAGTAGGACCATCCCAAATAGGAGTGTATGAAAAGGGCAGTATTCAATTCAGAATCAGCCCAATTCAGGGGACAGTGATTCGATTCACTGATTTGGATCACTGTCCTGATTCAATTTGGCCAAATCTGAAGATTCGATTCTGATTCGGGGAATCAGTGATTCGGCCATAGACACAGCTTTATATGTTTCTTCTATGCATCTCAAGATACCAGGCGTGACTCACGAATGCTGAGATGGTGGGACAGATGGAGCGTCCCACGGGAGTACAGGGGAGTCCCCCACATGCTCCATGGTGGACCCGGAAGTGGACCAGAAGTACTTCTGGTCCACTTCTGTGTTCACTGCTGAGTGCGCACGGCCCCCACACACTCCCCAACACACACGCTCCTGTGAGGTGCTCCATCTGCCCCACCATCTCAGCATTCATGAGCTGCTCCTGGTACCTCAAGGTATGTAGAAAAAACATATAAAGCTGTGTCTATGGCCAAATCATGTAATCTCTCCGAATCTCTCTAAGTTGATTCTGAAGGTTCCGATTCGATTCAGAGACATTAAAGGGTCTCCTGATTTGATTCAGATTCTGAGATTCGGCTGCTGAATCAGGCCGATTCTCCTCCGAATTGAATTAGCAACCACAGCTTTGCACAGCCCTAGTCCCCAACTAGATCATCCCAGCCAAAGCTTTGTCTAGTAGGGTTTTGAAAACCTCCAAGGATGGAGCTTCCACCACCTCTCTGGGTAATCTGTTCCAGTGTTTTTCTGCCCTCCTAGTGAGAAAATTCTTCCTAGTATCTAATCTAAACTTCCCTTGCCATAACTTGAGATCATTGCTTCAACTTGCTTCTTGTTCTGTTATCTGCCACCACTGAGAACAATCTAGCTCCATCCTCTTTGGAACTACCCTTCAATGTAGTTGAAGACTACTATTAAATCCGAGCTCAGTCTTCTCCTCTGCAGACTAAATAAGCCCAGTTTCCTCATCCCTGCAGTGCTACTTAGCATGCTCATACCTGGGGTCATAAGGCAAAGCTAGACTATCCCTATAACTGTTGATCCCAGCTACTAAGGGGGAATTAGCACCAGAACCTGTCTGTCTCTCCTGTGCTCTCGCTGACCCACTGGCACTCAAACAGCTCCCTCCTCCATTTCACCTGATGCAAATGAAGATGGTACAAAAGCCAAACCAGGGGAGAAGGAAAGAAGTAGATTGGAATAAGTAGCTGCAACTAAAGTGGTGAAGAAAGAAACTTGTGGGTGGGAGACTGAAACCAATTGAAAAAAAAGAGACAGGTACTGGATGTACAAAAGAAACTATGACAGGCTAAGCAAGGGGGTAGCAATATAAATTAGGTAATCATGAAAGAATACCCTGCTTCAAATTATTTACAAGATTAATTGTTACCTTTGTTGCTGCAACTGGAGTTAGTGGAGGTGTTGATGCTAGATCCCACATGGTATAATAAGAAGGGGTTACTGTCAGGAATGGCTTAGAATCGTAGAAAATTAGGGTTGTAAGGGACCTCAGAAGATCATTTAGTCCAACCCATGCTCAAAGCAGGACAATCTCCAGCTAGATCTTCCCAACCAAGGCTCTGTCTAGCCAGGTCTTAAACACCTCCAACAAAGAGATTGCACAACTTCTTTAGGTAACCATGTTTGGAACATTTTTCCATTATAAAGCTGACACTTGTTCATCCTTTGTAAGACAATAGCATTACTTTGCTATTTGCTAAATAGATCTTAGTTTATAAATTATCTAGTCCCAACTAAGATTCAAAATTTATATTTTTGGCATTCCATTACCAACTGTAGATGATCATAGAATTCGTTATTTTCAGTAGAACGTTATTTTCAGACTTGGCTGCCTCTTGGGCCCAATGCTCTGAGGCTCTTAAAGAAAATACCCTATATGTTGAAGCCAACAAGAGCTATATATGCATAAAATCAGGTACAATTTAGCCAGTAAACACATCTTTTTTATTCAGTAACTCAGCTTTCATGAAGGAATTCATTAACTTTCAAAAGAACAGGAAAACAAATAGGCTCCTCCAGAGAAGTAAACAGTGCAATTACAAGAAATCTATTTCAAGCTAGACAGCTAAAGCAATTACCTAGAACAATAAGATTCATACTCCAAATGACAGGAAACAGATTCCATATTATGTGTATTCACTTGCTTCTTTTATAAAGCCACTGTAGTTAAGGACATCAGGCTGAACATTGATGTGAAAGATGTCAAACTTAAGGCCAACATTAAAGGTAGATTTTTTTTCATTTAACTTTTGTTTTAAATCAAACAAAATTAACTTACATTATTTTAAACACTATCACCAGTTCATGTCATTGTTGATTCAAGAAAACATATTACACTAAAAAATCCTTGTGTCTCATATAATTCCTGGACCATCATGGCTACAACATCACTCTAACACTACCTGGTTTAATGTGTGACATGCAACTATAAATCAGTTTAGGTTCATTCAAAATTAGCCAGAGCTTTGTTTCAAAGGTTACAAAATCTTAACTGGCCTTTCAATAAACCTGATTGAGTTTTAAGATTATGGGGGTGTAGGTTTTATAGTGAAGACTCACAAAGTATAAGCTATCACAGCATGCTCTACTTGGTACACTGAAATTACAACACAGGACCTGTTTCCCAGCTTTCTCATACTGGTAAAACTCAGGGGTAGCTCCCTTGGAGTTAGTAAATGTATGATAGTGTAAAAGAGATCTAAATCCAGCCCAAATATACTTAAAAGAAAAATCTTGCATTCGGTGTAAAATAAGTTTACTCAAGGGGCTATAATTTTTGAAAAACAGGGTGAAAAATCTGTCCTGGCCTACTTATATACATATGGTTATGGCATGTCTGAGGAAAAGAAGCAGAAAGTTCTAAAAACAGAAATCAATCACACAAATTTAATTTGACTGTAAATACAGCATCATTATAAAGTAAAGTACACTTTATAAAAACATGATGACTTCAGTTAACTTCTCACTTAAACTTTTGTGTTCATTTTTCTAGAAAATGATTAAATTTTCAGATTGAACTTACTTTTCCCACTGCTTTTATGCCTACAGCTTTATTGGAACTTGAGTTCCATTTACTGAAGATGGATGCTCTTGGAAGAGTGTTTTCTCTCAGTACTATGAAACACCCATTTGACAGTTGCTGAGGACGAGAAATAAAGCAAGGGACATAATGTGGTTTAAAAAATCAAAGCTATAAATACATTCAGCTTTTGGGGAAAAAATCAGAGTTTGAATACAATTATACACAGCATTCAGGTAAAAATAATTTAGGTTAATTTGTCCATGTTTCTAGTTTGTGCTTTCCAAGTTGCTATTCAGTTTACAGTTTATTATACTGATAAAAAAAGAACAGCACTGAGCAGAGAACACAGGTTAATCCCTTTTAACTTTTGGAAAGCTCCAAGTATTTTCCAATGCTATTCCAGAATAGAAGAGCATGAAACTTTTCTCCTGAAGTTGGGATTTGTATTGCACAAATTCCTCAGTCATTCTGTATTCTTAAAGTATCCTGTACACGTAAATTAAAAGAAAGACTTCCAGGAAGCTGTTAGTGCTAACTGTGGAGTCAAGACAAGGAATAGTATGAAAAGAGACCACATAACAATCTCCTTATAAGCTTGAATTATTAATTTTTTGTGCAGTAATAGCCTTCATGATATCAACATGTAAACAAACTGTGGTTTAATATGGGATGTCATTAACTTCTGTTTACCAACTTCTGAAGTAGTATCAGTTCACTCTGGGCAAATCTCTTTGGATCAGATTGTAAAAAGTGTTTAGGTAGTAACGCTTACAGAAAATGGCTTAAGTTGGCCATTTTCAATTTTCAACTCAATTCTGCCTTGAGTTTGTTTAATATCTGTACCTAGCCCTAATTCCCAAACAGGCACCAAATTTACTACTGATTTGAGTAGGAATGATTTCAATAGTATGTTAAGAACCTAAATATCTTTGTAAATCCAGCTTTTACTGCCTATGTTCCCCATTCAGGAAAATGGGGATAATGCTCCTTAACTACCTTATGTCATGAAAATTAATTCAGGAATGCTTCTACAATGCTCTGAAAAAATGTAAAGCATTATGTTGTGGGAAAATAGAAGCATTATATCCTTTGTGGTATTAAGCAAGATGTATAATTAGTGTTGGATTCATGCCAGAAGTGAGCCCCAGTAGTTTATGAAAGAGCCCTGTTAATTCTTGCAATGATAAATCAGACTAAATGAAAGGAATCATTCCTGTTTCTGGCAGCTAAATTTGAACACTGAGTGCAATAAAATAAAAACCTCTGTGTAACCTTACCTGTGATAATATCTGCTCAAATACCTTTTCCATCAGCCACTGTGCACATCTTTCCTTTGTGATGGTCTCTCAGAGATTCCAGGAATGCCTGGTCAATAGGTGAGGCCAGGTTAGTTAATCCCTCCGATTTCCTATTTTTGAGTTTAGCACAATTGATACAATCTTATTTTCAGTAAAGCTGTGTCCTCTAAACTAAAAGGCTGGGGTTTATCTCAATAGTCTGACTGGCATGAGTGGTTATACCTGGAAAGACGAATTTTGACACAGATGTTTTGGTTGCTGTTACAGTTAAAAAAAAAAAAGAAATAGTAGTTCAGGAAAAATTCTACACAGCATTAAAGAGATGCACTAGGGGAAGGAAGATTAGGATGGAGAGCAAAATGATAAAAGATTGCAAAAGGCACAATTTCACAGGCAAGGAGGGACTCCCCAAGCTGAAGCCCCTAAAGTTCTTAGCATTATGATTCCAGTTCTGCAAAGTATGTATGTGCATGCACAATTTTAAGTATGCAAATTCAAATTTTGCCTTTAATGGGAATGCTCTCATGGGTTTTAAGGATTTTTGCGGGATTTTAACTGAAATGCCTAGTGACTTTCAGGCTTTAAGATTTAGTGTTGAGTGTCAGAAAGGGACCAGATTAACTCACACATACAACACTACTCCAGGAAAACATGCTTCAGGACGTTAGGAAAAGGAGTATGGCTTCTAAAGGGTATATACCATGACCTGTTTCAGTGTCAGTAAAGTACTTTCTAGAGCATACGCTCTCATCCTGAGCCATCTTACTCCATTAAGTTTGCAAATCTTCCTTCCACATTTCGCCCTACTTATGTAACATAGGGTGCATACACATGTAAAAACTTTCTGACAGTTAAGCTAACTTAACTTTTTAAAGTCAAATTAACTGTCATAGAATAAACATATACATGGAGCAGAGTCATCTTAAATGTGGTGCAAGATAATATAGCTCCAAGGTGTATTATCTTGAGTCGCATTAGTTAAGTCAACTTAGCTTACAATGGGTAGAGATAGAAGTGACAATTTTCACCCAATCTGGCCACAGAAAGCAGTCTACAGCCATGACCAAATACAAGGGCATGGCTGCACACCACTTAAAAACTGGCTGATTGGGTGAAATTATGAACCCTCATTGCATGAGCATTCAGATGAAGATGTTTCAAAACAGAGCATCTTCTGTAACATCTATCTGCACTGCCTCCCAGCCGGCTGCTGTTTTCAGAATGGAAGGGGGGAAGGGGAGTGGAGGAAATTCAGTCTGGGGGGGGTTTCAGCCCCCACTTGAGGGTGGGGCATGTGTACTGGAGCTCTTTCAAAGTGGGAGGGCTCCAATTCACCGATCCCACCCTCCAGCACTGGCTGGGGAACCCCTACAATGAGCTCCCTCTCCTCCCTTTCCCCTCTCCCATTCTGAAACAAGGACAGGTTGAGAGAGAGGAGGGACTTGTTGCTAAGCGAAACTGGCTCCCAGATAACAGCTAGATTCTCCTCCCCCACTGGAACCAAGAGTGAACTTCTGTTTGGTCCGGGGGATGTTGTAACTCAGAACACCTCCTGCAAAGTATTCTCACTTACAGCAGGGAGCTGCACTTCTGTCTGCACCTAAAACGGCTGCCACCATGTCAAGGATATGTACATATATATGCTTAGATGTGACTTAAAATAAGTAGACTTAACTAAGTTGATTTAAGTTAAGTCTATGTCATACGTGTGTGCATAGCCATATGAAGGATTTTCTCTGAGCATTCTAGTTACTCAGTGGGTGTGTCTACATGAGATGCTTTACTGCACAGTAGCATAGTTTACTACACAGTAAGCATACACTTCTACACAGCAATGTCCTCCTCGGCTGCAGGGGACAGGGACATGTAGTGCAGCCACAGGTAGCCCTCCAGGTGGCAGCAGAGGTTGGGGGGGAAACTGGGCTTGCTCCCTCTGCCATCAAAGCTAAAGGACCAATGCCAGTTGTGCAGGTGTGCCTGGGGCACCACAGCAATCAGCAGCAGCAGGGCATAGTGTGTTGGGCACCAGAGAGACCCCCAGCAGGGAGGGCAGGGGAGTAGGCAGCTCCGCAATCTAGTCATTCAGAAGCCCTGTGCACCCTGAGCCTGGGTGACATGGTCTTGGTGGAAGCACAGGAGACAGGTTGGCCTGTAGGAGGAGGATGGGAGGAGGATGGGGGACAGCCATGGCAGCAGGTGATGCCAGGAGCCTGGCCTATCCCACCCTGGGAATGGGGCAGAGGAGGCAGGCTGCCTGTGGCCAGCATGCAGTCGTCCACCTGCCCCAGGGGAATAAGTGGGGACAAGGGTCTCGGCCAGCAGCCAACTGGGCCCAGGCCTGCCTGGTCAACCTATCGTGTTCCCTGGACACCCATGCATGCCCAAACACCAGTCTGAGGCTGGGCAGCTCATGGCCCCTGGCACAGATCATCTTATCTCAGAAATGTTGCAAACTCTCATGAACAGCTTCTTTCTCATGGCTCTGCAGGCCTTGCAGCTGCACGTCAGGGAGAGGCCACAGCTGGCAGCTGGGATGCAGGCTCAGCATAACTACCACGCATAGCTGAGGCCCTACGGATGCACCAGCTCCACCAGAGGAGGACTCAGAATCACATCATCCTCCTAGACTGGCTGGTGATGGCATCAGAGGATTGTCTGGCAGACGCATAGGCCTGGTAGGTAGAGGACTGGCCTACGAGTATGTGTGGGACTGGCATACTGGGAGTTCTGGGCCAAGGTCCTGGCTCTGGAGTGCGGGTGGTTTAGAGGCCCTACAGGAACACACTAGAGTCCTGGGCAGGGCAGTGCAGGCCACGGATTATGACTGGCAGGTGCTATAAACTGTCCTGGTCCTGGCAGTCACCTTCATGCTGCCTACTACCTAGCCCCTGGCCCTGGCCCTGGCCCTGCCTGACCCATGGCAGCCACCTGATGCCTAGCACTATCCCCCTCTCCCAGGCCTAGGTGGAAGTCCAGTGCCACCTCCCCCAGCCAGGAGGCCACCTGTCCCTGGGTTCTGTCTTTTAGATGCCCCCACCCCACAGCCTCCCACCCTAGGACAGCACACAAACCACATTTTAAATTGTCTGCATGAGGAAGAAGGTGGGGGGGGGGGGTTGGGGGGGGGGGGGGTGGAGGGGCTCTGTTGGTGTGGAGGGAGCTTCTGTTTGTTGGGCTAGGAAGGGGAAGAAGGGTCTGTTTGATGTGAAGGAATTAAAAACTATTGTTCTTCTTAGATGTGTCTACAGTGAGCATGGTGCTGGGGACAGAAGTGGCAGGGGTAGGGGGTCCATCGGTGGTGGTGTAAGTGGGCTACAGTGGACAGTGCTCCAGCACCTCCCGCACCTGGTGTCCTGGCCACCACTGGTGGGTGCACAGCTCTCCTGGGGCCTCAGGGGTGGGAAGCCACTGCTGTTGCTGCAGGTGGTGCTCCTGCTGCCAGGCATCCTCAACCCACTGCTCCTCCTCTGCCCAGGCCTCACAGATGTTATGCAGCACACAGGCCATGATAATGACACAGGGGAGGTTGTCCTCAGTTAACTTGAGGCGAGTGCACCAGTGTCCCTTGACATGGCTGAAGGTGCACTCCACCAAGGCATGGGCCTGGCCCAGGCACCAGTTGAAGTGGGCCGGGGGAGGAGAGAGGGGCAGCTGCCCAGTGTAGAGCTGCATGAGCCATGGCAGGAGCAGGCAAGCAGGGTCCCCAATGACAAGGGGCAGGACCAGCATGGCTCCCAGTTGCAGGTCCAGCATCCCCAGCATGAAGCGTCCACTCTGCACCAGGGCTGGCAGGACAGAGTTGCAGAACACACAGGCATCATAGACACTGCCCACCCAGCTGGCACTCACATTTGTGGAGGTGCTGCAGTGGTCAACAACAGCCTGGTGTATAACAGAGTGAAAGCCCCTCTGGCTATAAAAGGGCAGTTGCCATACGGCAGGCAGGTGACGAGGATGTGGGTTCCATCCAGGGGTCGGTGCACTGGGGGAAGCCACCATGGGGTAATGCACATAGAGCACCATGTGCCCCAGCCCGTCCTGGAGAGCACCACCCATCTTTAGGATGGCCTCCCCAACTAGCCTTGCCCACCCAAAGAGATGGCCCACATAGTGAAGGCTGGTGGGAATGGCCAGCTTGAGCAGGGAGAGGGCCAGCTAGATATCTGTGAGGAAGGGCGACCATATGTTGGTGTCCTGCCACTCCAGGTGTGGCTGGAGCTGCTCCAGAAGGTCCCAAAAGGTGGCCCAGAATGCCTCCAACCACTGCTTATCATCCCAGGTGTGCTGGGTGATGTGCAGCCACCAGTCCTGGCCAACCACTGCTTATCATCCCAGGTCATCCAGAATGTCTCCAACCACTGCTTATCATCCCAGGTGTGCTGGATGATATGCAGCCACCGGTCCTGGATGGCCCAGAGAGCCCAGAGTTGGCAGGGCTGGAGGCCTAGGTAGGTGAAGGTGGTTCCAGCAGTGGCAACCAGCAGCTTGTCATCAGTGTCCTTACCGGGGGCTGGACAGCTGGATGGAAGCATGTGGAGGAGCCAGAAAGGTCCAGATGGCTGTGGGCCAGCTGGCAGTTGGTGCGGTGTGCCAGTGTGGTGGGTAGCAGGAGTCCAGGGTGCTGGTCCTCACTGCCAGGGGCAGGGGCTAGAACAGCCATAGTGCAGGGAGGCAGAGGCGGTGAGGAGAGAACTGCTGCATGCTGCCCCTGTGCTGTGCATGCTGCTCCTGGCCATGGAAGTGGTTACTATGGAGCAGGGAACAAGAGCCTCAAGTTCCTCACAGTGGTGGCAGAGATCCATTGCAGAGCCACAGGAAGTGGCAGCAGTTTGCTAAGAGCAACAAATCTGCTGTCACGTCCCTGCACATGTAGACAACTGCCTGGAAGCATTTACTTGCAAGTAAACTGATCTCAAATCAAATGCATGTGTAGATGCACCCAGTATACAAGACATCAAATATTTTTGTAAGTTTACAATTATTTTGGAAATATTAGATGCCAAGTAACCCTCTTTTCTCTTATTTGCTTTTTGGAAGCCTTTTTGTGAGCATTCCCCTTGAATGATACTTTTGCAACACTTAAACAGCAGTATTCATTGTTATCCAGGAAAGCTGTGTGATTTGGGCCTTGTCTACACTAGGGAAATATTTCAAAAAATCCTGACATAGCTAATATTGTGTCAGCTTCTCCAGGAAGTACCCTGATTTAGACTGTTCACTAATGTTGTACAGGTCACATGATCAAAATATTGGTAGCTTTTCTACATTCAGTCACTTAATGCAGCTGACACTGGCTGAGCTGAACTGCTGTTAGCAAGAAACTGGTGTTTTAGAAAATGTCCCTCTTACAAAAATAGCCAGTTAGTTCAGTTTAGTGCCACTTCAATCCCCTTTCTCTGCCAGACAGGGAAGCTGCACCTTGCTTTCTGCTCCCTACCCTGTGCTCCTTGCCTAATTTGCTCCTCTGCTTTGTGCTCCCTTCCCCATCTGCAGCTGTGCTCCCTATCCCTTCTGCTATCTGCTATGTGCCACATATAGGGGCTGCCGATGATACTTATGATATACATATAACAGGTTGTCCACTGGTGCTCTAGTTAGTTGACATTTCATAACCAATAGTATGAATGGAGTATGATGTCTGTGTAGTACAGAAAAAACATAGATATTTATTTTAAATACATTTAAATACATCTTATATTCATTTTAAATACATCAAAGATGAAGCAATATTATTCTTCCCTCCCCTCCGCACCCCATAGTCAAGGTATCTACAATCAAATGACTTTTCCATTAATTGTATTACTTTGTTAGAATGAGCTGACAGGAGCAGTTAGCTGTGTTAATCTGAAATTGGGTATAAGGCAGTGTAGTGTGGCACCTTTTTAAATGAGCTAGTCTATCAGGTACCATACTGCCTTCTGCCAGAAGGCAGGGGTCCAGTGGGTAGAACATTGGATTGGGACTCTAGAGATCTTGCGCATACACTTAGCAATACTACGGGCCTGTCGGGTGATCTCTGTAAGTCACTTTACCTCCCTGTGCCTGTTTTTCTATATGTAAAATGGGTATAGTGATACTGAGCCCTTATTTGTGGAACACTTTGAAATTTACTGATGAAAAGTACTATATGACAGACAAACATTAGTACATATCCAGATTTGGTCTTAAAGGTTTCACCAGTTCCCTTTAATCAGAATTGTTGTTGTTTATTTTTATTTCAAAGGCTTTTACAGATTTGGACAGAACAGGAGAAGCAGCAGGTAATCTTTTGCAATCAAATTTATGACAATTATGAATATGGGTATACAGATTAAAATTCCTAGACAATGGAATATTGTTATTGGCCAACATCCTAGGCTACATACCTGGTATGCTGAGGTATAATCAAACAAAGGGTAGGGTTTTATGTGCGAAAGCAATGCTCTACTGGCTTTAAATGGTTTTGATTGGAGCAGATGAGATGCATAGTTGGATATAATATTCATAATTGCCTATTTTTCTTGGCAAACAACAAGGTGCCTGATGATTGCTTTCTGAAATGTTCTCATCTATGTCTTTATGAAGTGCAGTATAATAAAAATTTGAAACAAGCTTGTGCCATAGCACATTGGCTTGTGAGCTTGTCTTCTTTATTGAGAACTTTTTCATTACGTAAGACTGTCATCTCTTCTTTAGTATATCTACCTTTATTAAGATGGAAGTCTGCTCTCAGTTTTAACCATAATTTTCTCTTTCAATTTCCACCTTCCAACACACACACCAACACAGTCAGTCTTCCTGAAATACCTCATATGTGCTCCCCTGGCAGAAGAGACATTTATAGCAATGTTCAATGCAAATCAGAGAAGACATTTTGGAGAAATGCCTTACATTGTGGCAATGCCTAGGAACCTGGCTTAAAAAAAAATCCCTCCACAGGGACACTTCTATTCCCAACAGGCGTAATTTGGCTACTCAAACTAGCTTAATGCTTTTTTTGGTTTTGGTGCAAGGACATTTTGCAGGCAGAAATGTGAATGCAATGGGATTTGGGGGGGGGGGGAGCTGAGGGGGAGTTGCTTGTTTGTTTGTTTTACATATGTTGCTTGAAGCGGACACCAAAGGGATTTCAGGGGCTTTGGAAGTTCAAAGGAGTTCCAACATGAGATGAGCAAGACATTAGCATATCACACCCTCATTTGAGCTGATACATCTGTTTTGTATAAATATCTGCAAATAAAAATGGTCTCCAACAAACATGGGGAACCAGTAAAGTTAAACCCTAACATGACTGCTCCCCACCAGCATTCCCCTTTTCCTACTCCTTCACATTGATTATGGACAGACAAGCCCTCTGGACACAGTGTAGCATGTAGCTTTAGCAGGTAGCATGTTTATACCCCAGAAGCATTGCATGGATAACCTTGCATTACAACATGCAAGTGGCTGCAGTACAGTACAGTGACCTTTGGGCAAGGGACAGAAATGACACACAAACCAGTATAAGTGATGAGAAACCAGTTCAAAACTGTAGCACAACAGAAGTGCAGTACATATAAACTGTTTTCAAGATGGCCAAAAACAGTTTAAGATTATAAATGTGGGTGGATGTAGTATCAGACTTAGGTTAAATTGGTTTATTGAATTTCTCTCCCAGATACCCTCCAGGTTTAAGTTAACTCACAGTCTGCCAGCATACCAAGATACTTGGCACCTCACCCCACCACGCCCATCCACCCCCCACCCCCCCCACAGGGTGGGCTAGCCTTGGCCCAAGCTGTCTGCTCCAGCTGAGCAGGGAGGGCTGCTCCAGCACCCCTCGGCTTCTGGCCTGACCCACTGCAGGCATATGGCTGCATTTCTAGAATCAAAAGTGAATGTCTGTTCACTTGCTTATCACTTCAACCTATTCACTTTAGGCTAACCTGTGAAGATTGAATCAATTCAGCAACAGGCTTTTTGACTATCTGTACTTATTAAATGTTTTGGTAATATTATCTTAATTCTACAGACTTCTTAGTGACAAGGTGTTGGGCAGTATTTGCATATATTTTTTAGAACTAGAGAAGGTTTTGCTGTGAGCACCTTTGTTGCAACCTTGAAATTGCAACCTTTAGACTACCAGCTGTGCACTTTAGCATGCATGCCACCCCAGCCTCCTTCTGAAGACTGAGAAACAACTTTAAAAGGGTACTTGTTTATCATCACGGCATAATAAAAAAATCAGAGTATCATCTAACATGGAAAAGTTTATGTTAAAACGAGGCTACACTAAGTCTTTAAGAGCATTTATACACATACATTTGTCTGCTCTAATGCACCGGAGATCCGCACATGAGCTGATACACCCGGTGCTGCATCACATATATTTGTATGAACAGTGAAATGCACGTCAGTGCTGAGAAAATGGCAGCAGTACGCTTCTGCACTAAAACACCTTTGCTATTTTCTCAGTGCTGATGTGCATTTCATCATTTATACAAATGTATGTGCCACAGCACCAGGCACTTCTAAAAGCACTCAGTGCTGCGGTGCAAACTTGTGTACAAGCGCCCTAAGACACAGCTTGGGATTTGGGCAATGTAACACTATTGCTTCCACAAGAGCTATCAGACAAATGCCTCTAGGAGCTCAGCTACCAGTTTACTCTTTGATAGAATAAATCATTCAAAACAGAAAGGAAGTAGCTCTGTCCCTTAGCAGAGAAGTCCTTGGCTTCTCAGGGACCAAGAATAGAAAACAGCAGTGTCTTGTTTAATTTAGAATGTGATTTTAAACCAGTTGTAAAGGCTGTAGGGGCCTTTATTTCAGTTTAAACCTGGCTTACATCAGTTTAATTATACTGGATTACATCAGTTATAAAGAGGTTTATGCTAAAACAAAATAAGTGACCCAAACCAAAATAAGAGCATCCACAAGGAGTTAGTTAAACTAGCTTCATCAAAATGGCCAGCGTTTCAGTGTAGCAAGGCCTCAAGGGCCACTGTGCCTGGGACTGACCTCTGTTGAAAACAGCAAGGGGAGGGAAGAGGAAAGTCTCTTCAGAAGCAATCTTCCCTTTTGTAGCTGCTCATTATTTGAAGTCCAATGGCAGTGCTCACAATAGAAAGAAAAAATGCACACCACCTAAAACCAACTTCCCTCCATCTCAGCAATAGCAGCCTGAAGCAAGATTATGGAATACATCAACAAATATACATACTGCAAGGATTTGCTTTAACCTTGGGCAAGGCTTATAGTAATGGTTTTTGATGTGCTGATAAGGTCTCTTTTCTAAAATTGGACTTTATCATAAATTCATTAAAATGATCTCAAGCAAGTGTCTTATATTGTATATATCAATATTAAATATACACTGAATATATGGTCACACTAAGTAAAAAATTGTCTCAGTTTCGGTGCATTTAAAATTGAGGAATTATCTAAACTGATTTGTGCAGCCCTGCATTGGCTTTCAAGACATTTAACTCCTTTCTTCCTGCAGTAATCTCCCTTTCCTGTTTGCATAATCTGTTGAAGAGATTACAATTAATGCTGCAAAATGGAGGAAGGATCAAATGTGATCTCGTAGTGCTGGTGCACATCTCTAGAGAATCTTTTAGCAGCTTGTCACACCAGTTTTTCCTTGCAGATGTGACAAATCCACCATCTTGTGCATAGTTTGAGAAATTTGAGTGTTTTACTCCATATCCCACCCCCCTCCCCCCGCTAAATAAAACCAAAAATAAACAACCTCCCTACCCCACCCAAAAACTATTTTCTTCAAACCTGCTTAACATTTATCACTTGGATTTAATACCATATTAATAGTCTTGGGCCAGATTTGTCAGAAATTTGACAATCGTACAGTGTGTGCTGTTAATAAGGAATCATAATCTTATCAAGAGTAAATGAAGAAATTATCAAGAGGTCACTTTTTAACAGATCATTCTCAATATTGCCTTTATACAATACAAGACAAACCACAGGGGTGGGGAGGGGAAGCAACATAGGGCATAATCTTAAAGCAACAAAGCCAGAATAAGATTCCTGGAGCAGTAGTAAACTTGATAGCTTTACTCATTTAACAAAGCTAGGGCAAGCTCAGTATTTTCTGCTGCACCAAATAAAAGTTGATGTTAAGTCCCAATACTCAGGAACAAATGACAACCTTTTCAAAAGTGCTCTAGCTCAAAAATGTCAAAGAAAATATGAAAGTGATTTTCAAAGCACATTGTATGTGTGCGTTTTAAAGGGAACATGATCCCTGGTACCTTTAATAAAAGCTGGGTAACAATTCCTCTTTAATTTCCTCTGATTTCACCCCAGAAATGACTGCTTAGCTTCATTCATCTGCCATTACCTCTAACCACAAACACGTTAAGACAAAAAACCTGACAATTCAAGTTGTCAATTCATTTTAAAACATTTCTAGAGGGCAGGCGAAGGGAGAAAGGGGGTGAAGCTTAAAATGTTTACAACATTTTTAAACCCTTATTTTGCAGTCCTATTCGCTTGCTCTTATTCACAAAGACTAGCACTTTTCTCCATGTGTAATCCTATTGAAATCAATGGAACTACTGTTGTAATAACTACCATTCAGAACCAGGCTCCTATATTTCTAGAGTTGTCTTTAATGTCTTTTGCAGAGAATCAAGTAGTTTTAGATAACTAACACTTTGATATTTGTCTTGTGCGCTATTTGTTTTCTTAATTAAAGAGAGAGGTATATTGGCATTCCACAGTCTAAAAAAAACACTTCTTAAATGAATCATCCTGTTTAATAAAATGTTCCCTGAAAACACTGTTTTCCTTGATAAGTGCATGCACAAATAGAAGAATGGAAAAGGGTAATTGTTTGGTTGAGATGTAAGGGCACACAAAGTGGTTAGCACTAAATAACCTGGTCAGCAGCCCAACTAATCTATGATCGTTTGTTTTCACAGCTTTGCTCTGAACATCACTGCTGATGGCCTGACACTCCCAACAGAGCCTGAGAGCGTATGGCAAGCCAAGATACCAGCCTCACAATGTTTCACCTGTGATGCCAGATAGTTGGGGGAGGGGAAAATAACATGTTGTAAAAACACTAATAAACTTTGCTAGCTTTTTTTTCCCCCTTTTTCCCCAAGCAAACTCTCAGTCAAAGCTGCCAAAGCTGCTGCTGGGCCATCTAACAGATAGAGACATTCTTTTCAAATCAGCGAGGGGCAGAAATGATGACAGATGACGAGAATCCAATTGTTCTCAAGGGGACCACAGTCAACAGGCCCCAGAAACGGTTTGTATTAACCTTATCAAATCTTGTTCACACAACACTTCCCACCTAGTTAGCATCTGAGTTGTGAAACCATGTAGACACAACACAATGAAGTCAGCATAATTGCAAATCAGCCTCAACCTTAGTGCCAGAGAGACTGAGCTCATTTTCTGAAACACCTGATATGGACATGAACTCTGAACAACCCTAAAGCAGAGCTGATACGGCCTTTGTCTTCTCTTAGTTCCTCAGTGAGGGAAAAGTAACCAGCTTGCCTAAGTTAGATTTCACAATGCATTCAAAGCAAAAGGCATATCTGATAAGAGCTCCCTAATTAAGTTTTGAGGATCTAAATGCATTGGGTGCTGAGTATTTCTGACAGTGGGTTGAGAGATTCTCAGACTTTTTTTAAAGGCCTCCTCTAGAGCCACTGAAAGCAAATGGTAATTTTGCTTTTGACCTTAAGGGAAGCAAAGCCAGGCTTTAAGTCACCTTGAGTTAAGAGCAGTCAACATGCTGCAGGATTAGATCCTAAAGGCTCAGCTTTCCTGCCTGAATTTAGGTGCCTGCCTGCCTGAGTAAACAGTTTAAAAATTTAACTTGACGGAAATACACTTCCAGCTTCTATCTCCCCTGTGTAAAATAAAGTTTCTTTTCTACCTAGGAGGACTTTTTACAATCTTTGAATTCTCCTCAGCCTGATGAAGGGTGTGTGTGTGCGTGCCTGAAAGCTTGAAAAGAAAAACATTTTTTGCTACTATTTACTTGGTCAAACAAAAGATATTGCCTCTGAACCAAGAGCTTTGTGTACCTCTTTGTTCTCAGACCAACACTGATACAAAATAGATCCCTGAGACCTGATGTGCCTTAATTTTACTGAGCATGTACAAAGCTTCATAAGTCTTGACAACACTGAGTAGCTCCATGCCTAGTGCGTGCCTAAATCCCAGAAGAATTACATAGCTTACCTACAGGACACAATCAGTAGAGATACGCATACCATGGCTAATGCCATACAAAAGCGCAGCCTGGAGATGGAAGTGCTGCCTTAGCATCATAGTTTCTTTTGAAAGTAGGACTGGAAGGGACCTTGTAATAAGGTCACCTAGTCCAGCCCCTTGCTCAAGACAGGATCATCCCTGACTAAATACCCCAGCCAAGTGTCTGTCTAGTCTGCTTTTGAAAGTTTCCAAGGATGGAAATTGCACAACTTCTCTAGGTTGCCTGTTCCAATGCCTGACCACTCTCATGGTCAAAAAGTTCCTCCTAATCTCCAGCCTAAATTTCTCCTGCTGCAATTTGAGAAATAAAATTTGGCTCATCTGGGATTGCACCCAGAAGTACTCAGCTGGATGTAGGAACCCTGAATTAGCACTAGCACTAGCTGGTTTGTTGGGTGGAGGTGGACTGCAGCAGTTTGAGCTGGGACAGAGCAGCCCCAGGATGGCAGCAGGCTCAGAGGGGTCCACCACACAGTTCCACACTTCGGGCACTCTCATGCCCCGGCTGCCACCCAAAACCCATAGGACTGACCCCCGCCCAAACCTGCTGCCAGCCCGAGGCTATTCCACCCCAGCTCAAGTTGCTGACATTTTAACTGACTGACTTTCTTGCCTACATACTGGCCTCTGGCTGCTTTACCACTCCATCCAGAAAGAGCGCACACCAGCTGCAGATGCTTTCTCAGCCTGAAGAAGAGTGTTTGTACCCAAAAGGTTGCTAAGAAGAATTTTTCCAACTATTTGACTTGGCCTAATAAAAGATACTGGATTTACCCAAAGAACCTTGTCTGCCTATATCCTTAACCTTCATATGTTCCCATGGGGTAATTTCCTACCCCAGATGCATATTTTGTGCAGTATCTTGAAGTTAATTCATTCTAAAAAAAATTCTTTCTACGACATTATCACTGGCACCACAGTGTACAATATCCCCAAAGAACAGCCAGCTTACATGAATGGTTTGCTCTCTGTGGATGGGTAACTGCCCCAGGTAGCATCCTCCACTCTGCTTTTGCAGATGTGGTAATCCCTTTTGCCAACCACTTTATTTGTAGGCTGCAAGGTCATCAAAACACCCTGCCCTTTGCCAAAAAAAAACCCTTTGTCACACCTAAATTCACCTCTTCTCTATTTTCTCATGGCAAAACTCTGCCTCACCTGCCCCTTTCATAACATACAAGCTAGTTTGCACTGCCTTTGTTGGAAGGGAGGACAAAGAGCAAGAAGTGAGGACAGGAGAGAAGAAATAGAACAACATCATACTGTAATACAGCATACACTATGGAGTCAGCCCCCATACCCCTTTTACCTGCTCTCAGTAAGCCCCTGCAGGGGTGGGGCATGTGCACCCTGCAGGGAGAATAGCCCCTGCAGAAGCCATTTAGCCCCTGTGGGGGGCTGTAACCCCTGTGGGGGGCAGCAAAACATATAGGTATTTAGAATTCACTTTATTATGATGATGAAGACACTGGTAGGCTTCCAAATTGCTCTAACACTATAGATACATCAATAAAACATTGCCCAATTCATTGCTGTGTCTCTGTCTTTCTCTCTATATATAGTGTTTTTTTGTTTTAATTGTGGAGGGACATGGATTTTGGGGTATTTTACAGAGTGACTTTGGGATATTTTTATCAGTGATCTTTCAGTTTTCCAATAGGGAACACCAGAATTCCTGCTAGGGAGGCCAGTGGTAGGACCCTGCCTCCTCAGAGCTGGCACCTTGGACCCAGCTGGAGGTGACTGATCTCCTGGCCAACTGGGGCCAGGAGGACAAGCTTTGACAGTTCAAAGCAAGCCACCACCCTGGAAACACCTTCTGGGTGTTAGCTGCCCAGATGGCTGGGCAGGGGGCACACATGGCAGTAGTGCGTCACAAAGGCCAACCCTGCAGCCACAGCCCACTGACAGCTGGCCCAGAGGGGCAGATGCCTGCTGTACTGGCTGTGCAGTTCCCATCCAGGTCTGCAGGTGTGCAGCAGGTCACAGCCAGGCAGCAGCCCCCACTGCCAGACTGCTGCAGTGGGTAGAGGGTGCAGGGAACTCTCAGGGCTGCTTCAGGAGTCCAGCGGGCACAAGGGGTAGTGTCCCCAGGTACCAGTTAGCTGGGCCCCAGGAGCTCCTGAGAGGGAGTAGCCCTGAGCTACTTGACAGCTTTTTGTACTGATGGGGCCAGGACAGGGCAGCTTTTTATAGTGCTGGAGACAGCACAGGTGCTGGCCCCAGGCTCCAGCTCCCCCTGGCTGCAGATCCAGGAGGAGCCAGGCAGGTTTATTTTGCCCCAAGTGGCACAATTTGCCCCACACCAAAGTGCATGTCAGGGCACGGGCGCTGAGGCAAAAAGCCCCAGTTCAAATTTGCACCGCTTCTATTTGAGCTGCTGCAAGCACATGTGCTTGCATGTGTGGACGCGCCCCATGAGTTTAAAACGATTCTGTCAAATCACCAACTACCTGAGATTTGACAACAAACTGAGACATGAGGAAAGGAGAGCAGTAAACAAGCTCGCTCCCTTCATAAATATTTGGACACAATTTGTAGAGCAACTCAGGAAATGGTATGTTTCAGGAATACACCTGATGGTTGATGAGCAGCTCGTTGCATTCAGGGGTCGCTGTCCCTTCTGACGGTATATGCCCAGCAAGCCTTTCAAATATGGCTTGAAAATTTGGTGGTGCTGTGATGCAGCAACATCATTCCCCCTGTCTGGAGACATGTACCTGGGCAAGCAACCAGAAGCTCCACACCAAGGTAATCTTGGTACCCAGGTTGTTGAAAAACTGGTTCATCCCTGGTACAAGATGGGAGGAAATATTGTGGGTGACAATTTCTTCACAAGTACTGACCTGACAGAAAGACTGCTACAGCAGGACTTGATGTATGTGGGTACAATTTGGAAAAACAAGGCTGATGTCCCAAATAAAATGCAAGCAAATCAAAGAACGGAAACTGTTTCATCCATTTTCCCTTTTGATGGGGAACTCACCCTAGTTTCCTATGTTCCAAAGAAGTCCAAGGTTGTGCTGTTGCTGTCAACCATGCACCATGATCTGTCAGTGGGTGGAGAGCAAAGAAAGTGTATGTGGGTACAATTTGGAAAAACAAGGCTGATGTCCCAAATAAAATGCAAGCAAATCAAAGAACGGAAACTGTTTCATCCATTTTCCCTTTTGATGGGGAACTCACCCTAGTTTCCTATGTTCCAAAGAAGTCCAAGGTTGTGCTGTTGCTGTCAACCATGCACCATGATCTGTCAGTGGGTGGAGAGCAAAGAAAGCCAGACATCATCCATGACTACAATAAAAACAAGGGTGGGGCTGATAACCCTGACCACTTAGTCCATATGAGTACCTGCAGATGAAAAATCAATAGGTGGCCAATGACACTATTTTTCAATATGCTGGATGTGGCTGCCATTGCCAGCCTCATCATTTGGCTATGCCACAACACACACTAGAAGAAAAGATAACATTTAAGAAGCCAGCACTTTTTTTTTTCAGGAGCTCTTGGAGAACATTTGATTGATGGACAAATAAAATGAAGAATGATGGATACACCTAATCTGTCTAAGTCTGTCTAGTCTGGTATGACTGCCCTAAATTACAAATCGCCACAATGCACCCTAGTAAAACCTTCTGCAAGCATGAGTGGACATTGTGCTTTTTGTCCAAGGACAGATGACTGCAAAACGCGGAAACGATGCAAAGATTGTAAGTGATTTGCTTGTGTGCACCACAGTACATCACTGCTGCTTTGTGAGGAATGCAATATTTAGTTAAAACAGTTAGGAAAGGGTTTGGGAAGTTGTAACAGGGTTACCTTTCCAGCCAGGTCTACGCCTCCAGTCTTCCCCTGTCTCTGGGTCTCTCTACCCATCGCCTCTCTCTCTCAGGCACTCTACTCACGCCCTCAAGCTTTACCCTGCTACCTGGGCACAGCTCCACATCCCTCCTCTGGCCTGGACTCTGCCTCAGGACTCCTAATGAGCTTGGGCTCCCCCTGCTCAGCTGAAATGCCACCAGGGATGTGGGGCTGGGGTTATAAGGCATTCCTTCCCACTTTTCACCAGTGAGGTAACTGGCCTGGCTGGTACATCACTACTGCTTTGTGAGGAATGCAATATTCTTTAACCTGGCTCTGCTGGTTAAAGAAAAAGTGATAAGAAGTTGACAGTGACTTTCCTCCCTGCTCGCCCTGCCCTTATCACGCAGCTGCCTCCATGTGCTGGATTGGACCTCTGCAGGCCAGATACAGTCTGTAAATCATAAATTGCAGACCCATGCCCTATAGTGCCAGATGGTTCCTACTCTGTTGAACAATATTGAAATCAACTTTTTCCAACATTTTTTTCTTAATTCTGCTTTAATATATAAATGCAGACAAAGCAAATATTGAAATTAGGAAAAGATGGGCTGAAATTACATTTACTGAAATGAAAAAAATAAGAGTGTATGTAGAAAACTGATCTTTTCCACCCCACTAATTTCTATTGGAAACAAGATGAGAGATTACAGAAAGATTTATAGGCTGCATAAGTGCCAGTCCAGGCAATTAGTGGCTGAATTTAAATGCTCAGTCATGTAATCTGCATGACTAAGCCATGATACAGTCATTATCCAGACAGGTTGTATGCTGTTTGCATGCACCGTGTTACTTTCCTCTTAACATTTCATATAGTGAACCTGCCTACCTCAAGCAATTATAATTTTAATAAAATAATGCTTGTGTGTTGGAACATGAGGGAGGGAAACAAGGGAAGAAGAAAGGAATACTAATTTAGACAAAAGGGTGAAAACTGGTTGAAATTTTTAACCCAGTTTTTGTATAACCCTCTCTCTCTCTTTTTAAGTGCCTATTTCTCAAAATAAAATGTTTTGTGAAAAGGGCTTAGTTTGGACAAAATTCCTATTGAAGTTTTAAAATAAAATGTTAAGAGTATTTGAATAATTGAAAGTTCTATATTTTGGCTTGAAACACTTTACTTTCTTGTAAATATTAAAATTCTTTGTCCAAATATAAATCAAACATTTTCAAATTACTGAACTAAAACATTTCAAATAAATATATGCAAAGGTTTATTTTTTTCCTGATGAATTTTGAGATAGCAGCCTTTTATACCAATTGGAGGTTTAATTTTTTTTTTTTTAAGGAAACTCTCATGAGGCATTTCCTACCAAGCCCTAAAAATCCTGTCATTGTTTTTAATGTGATGCTGTAACAAATGTAAGCTATGGGGACATATCACTGATTTCACACTCAAAACCTCAGGGTTCCTATACACATGCAGGGAGGCTGCTCTGAAGTGCGGTAATTACAACATGTTGAAACAAACTCAATTAATCATAATTACCACGCTCCAGCAGACTGCAGTGTCACGTATATCAGCATCCCAGTGCTGAAAAATGGCAGCGGGGTGATTTAAACTAAAGCTTATTTGATGACCTTAGTTCAAAGTGCCCAGTCACAATTTTTCAGCGTGAAAAATGGGACACTGATATGTGGCACTCCAGGTGCTTTAATTAATGCAGCTTTCAGAGCTGCGCTAATTAAAGCGCTCGCCCCACCACCTCCAGGAGCAAGTCTATAAATGCCCTCAGATGGTAAACAGCAAGAGGTCAGTTCTTAAATGTCAAACATTGTCTAGAGCACCTCTTTTCATTTGAAGACCCCTCAAAAATTTCAAATAGAGGTACAGACCCCTTTGGATTATAAGTGTGGGTATTCACACACTTTTTATTGATCTTAGTCATCTTTTGTGGACCCCTTAAACATAGTCTACAGACTCCCCAAAGTCTGCGGACCACAGGTTGGAAACCACTGCTAGAGCATCACTGTAATGCAATTTTGCCATCTTTCAGTTAAGCAATGAACTTTTATGTTTTCAGTCCTGTTGCATAGTTTGTGTATAATATCTGTGTGAAATAGTAACAGTAGCAGACTAGAAAAAATTGCAAGCTAGATTAAAGCTGTTAGGGAACATGCAAATGAAGTTTAAACTTGAACCTGACAGACTGATGATGTCTGCTGTTTATTACATACCTTCCAGCCCCACTCACAATTTCTTCACCTCAGCCTCACCTGCTCTTCCTTCCTCCCCTCCTTTTCCTCTTCCCTCTCCTTTCAATGTCCCCTCCACCTAAATAAACATCTTAAAAATAAATACACTCTTGGACTAATATGATGTTTTCTGCCATAACATTGTTCACTCTTCTCATGTATACACCCTTTGTTGGTCCTGTAAGCACTTTCAGACCCAGCACAGGATCCAGCACACAAATGCCTCCTTTCGAAAATTGCTTTGGCATGTCTTTATTCATCATGATATCCAGAAAGACACCAAGAACCAGGTCTACAGTCATCATCCCCACTCTCCTCTACAGATGTGAAATGTGGGTGACCTACTGTCTTCATCTCAAGAACTTGGAGAGGTATTGCCAATGTTGCCTCCGGAAAATCCTCCACAACAAATGAGAAGATCACCATCCAAATTCCAGCTAAAGCCAGTGTTGCCAGCACTAAGTAAGTAATCCTCAAGCACCAACTTTGCTGGACCAGATATGTGTGGATGCCTGAATCTCAACTCCCAAAATAAGTGCTCTATTCCCAGTTTAGTAATAGCCTGAGATCTTACAATGGCCAGAGGAAAGGATACAAGGAAACACTGAAGGCATACCTCAACAAAATAGCTGCCAACATGGGTGACTGGTGCCACCTTAGTCAGGGGGCCCAGCAACTGGCAGGGGGGTCCCCTGGTGGCCAATCTCACCGACGAGGACAGGGTTACCCCGCAGTCAATCACGAAGTACCTGAGGTGCTATGCTATGCTGCCAGCCCAGACACTGCCACACTGCTAGTAGCACAGCCACTGATGCAGCTCCAGGAGTAGCTGCCAGCCCTGGGCATTTATAGATGTGTTCTGAGAGGCAAGGAAGAAGGAGGAGGGTGCACTTTAATTAGAGCTGCTCAGAGAGAAAATCTCTTTAAGGTGCCTGGAACATCACGTGTATCAGTGTCCCTGCTGAAAAATGGCAGCGGAGGTGTTTAACTAACTTAGTTAAAACACCCCTGCCATCTTGTTTTAGCACAGGAATGCTGATACAAGTGACACTGGAGTCTGCTGGAGTGCAGTAATTACCAAGCTCTAGCAGACTGGATTAATTGAGTATACTCCAACATGTTGTAATTACAGCATGTTGAAGCAGCTCCAATGTACATGAATAGACACCCCTCAATACTAAAGCACCCAGTTATACCACCGGAGGCTCTGCTCTGTTCTGCTTCACAGGCAGTATTGTAATAAGCTTGTTGAATAATATGTGCCATTACTTTTCAATATTAATGATAATTATTAGTACTAAATATTCATATATTGCTTTAGAAAACCTCCCTTAGCTGCCTGTAAATACCCATAGTGAACAAAGGACAACTCGTGTCACTTCTGTAAGCATAGATCTACCTCTATAAGGGTGCTGACAGATGTGCAGCTCCACACTCGATCTCGTGACACTTCACTGCAAACCCCAGCCCATAGCTCCTTCCCCATATCTTCTACCCCTCCCTTCCTGCAGACAGCACAGGGGGATGGACAGAAGTTAATAAAGATACTCTGCTTTGGAGCACCTTCATCTGAAACCTCATTACATGAGGGTTATTATGTTCAGGAAGTTTTAAAGCACTCTGCAGCCATGTGCTTCTGTCAGGGCACAGATGTGGAGTGCTCTCAAAGGGCCAGTTGCCCAACAAATGTCACTTTTGTCAGTGCCCCAAAGTGAAAAGGACATCAAGACAGTCACAAATTTGGAGGTAGGTAGATAATCAGAAAAAAAAGGGTTTTGTTGATAGGTGTTACAGAGTGGAACTCTCAAAAAGAACATAACACTATTAATTTGAAAGCTCTGATCCCCAGTTTTTTCTCTGTTGACCTAGCCTAGTATACACACAGTATAATGAAAGAAGAAAAAGGAAAATATTATTAATACTCTGGACAGTCACAGTGAAGTTTCCCTTTTGTAGCTACAGTGGAAAATAATTCACAACTAAAGCATGCAGGGTAACCTCCTAGGTGCTACAACATATTGTGCATCATGTGGGATAAATATACTGTCAACTGTAATGACATTCTTCTCCCCACTCACACATGAAATAGAACTCACTCTGAACACATAATTGCTCTCAAAAGATGTCTCTTGTGATAATCAGTACCTAAGTATCTCACACAAGAGATTGTTCTATTAAGAAGCTATGAAAAAACGTATAAAATTAATTATATTTTACTCAAAGTCTTTGGGCTTGATTCATTAATAAAAAACAACTTTGCAAGCGTTATGCTGTTCAGTAAAATAAAGTCCATGTAGTTGATTTTTTAATTTCTTTATCCACTCTATATAATGGAGAGGAAGCCAAGAAACTAAATATGTGTGTAGATCTGACTACATGGTACAGAAGTTTTCACACTGAAAGTCTTCAAGGTGATTTACATAATATAGAACATTGAAGGATGTTTCTGGATGAAAGCTACTGTTTATTGTATAGCTCTAATCCTGCCAGTACCCAAACATATTCTTAGCTTGATTTCAGTGGTCTTCTAGTAGGCAACTGTCAATCCTTCTGGATCATGGCATATATGTTAGAGGTCACCTGAACCTTCAACACGTACGCCTAGACAGGAGCATGGAGAAGTAAAGGCTGTCCAGATCTTTCATCCCTGCTTTAGACAATTGAGACAGTATCAAAAGATCTAAATTGACTCCCAAGAGGGTGGAAACTGGAGGCTTGTGACCTCTGGCAACAAGCAGAGATCTTAGCCTCCACCTACAGTGGTTTACCTGGAGAACAGATATGTAGCACTATCATCAGAGAATTAGGAGCACCTTCCACTGATAGAGGAAGATGGGACAAAACTCCCAAAAATGGAAAGGATCAAGATGACTACCACCAAGAAAAATCAACGGATGGTGGTGGTTGGAAATTCCCTTCTGTGGGGATGCAAGTAGCCATCTGCCAACCTGACATGCTGTTTCAGGAAGTCTGCTGTTTGCCCAGAGCCCCAATCCAAGATGTTACAGAGGGATTACCAAGATTTATCCAGCCCTTTGACTACTACCCCATGCTGCTCATCCATGTAGGCACCAATGATACTGCCAGGGGAGACCCAGAGCATATCAAAAGTGACTACAGGGCTCTGGGTGCAAGGGTGAGGGGGGCTCTAGGACTCAGGTTGTGTTCTCATCTTCTGGTCAAGACCAAAACCCTGAGGTAGGTGGAGAAGTGGAAAACTGGAGGAAGAGCAAGCAGGAGGGGGCAACAGGGGAGATGCTCTCATACTTCCTGAGAAATCAGTGCAATCATCTAGTTACCTTACAAAAATTTGCATGTACACAAATGCATGGAGCCTGGGAAGCAAGCAGGAAGAATTGGAAGTCCTTGTACAGTCACAGAACTATGACACAATCAAAATAACAGAGACTTGGTGGGATAGTTCGCATGACTGGAGCATTGCTGATCGGTACAAACTGTTCAGGAAGGACAGGCAGGGGATAAGAGAAGGAGTAGGAAAGAACTGGTGGGGAATGTAGTTGTGGATGGCAACTTGGGCAGCAGTGACCATGACATGATTGAGTTCAGGATCCTGAGGAAAGGAAGGATGGAGAGCAGCAGAGTAAAGACTCTGGACTTCAGAAAAGCAGACTTTGACTCATGCAGGGAACACTTGAGCAGGATCCCCTGGGAAGCCAGTCTGTGGGGGGAGAGGAGTTCTGGAGAGCTGGCTGTACTTTAAAAGAAGTGTTACTGAGAGTGCAGGAACAAACCATCCCAATGTGCAGGAAGACTAGCAAGTATGGCAGACGACCAGCTTGGCTTAGCAGGGAACTCTTCAGTAAACTAAGTCACAGAAAAGGATCTTAAAGAAGTGGAAACTTGAACAAATAACTAGGGAAGAATATAAGAGCACTGCTCTGGCTTGCAGGGATGAGGTCATGAAGGCCAAAGCACAATTGGACTTGCAACTAGCAAGGGATGTGAAGGGCAATAAGAAGGGTTTCTACAAGTATGTCAGTAGCAAGAGGAGGATCAGGGAAAGTGTGGGACCCTTACTGAATGCAGGAGGCAACCTTGTGACAGAAAATGCAGACAAGGCTGAAGTACTCAATGCCTTTTTCACCTCAGTCTTCACAGGCAAGGTCAGCTTCCAGACTACAGCACCAGGCAGCACAGTTTGGGGAGGAGGGGAGCAGCCAGCAGTGGCAAAAGAACAGGCTTGGGACTATTCAGAAAAGCTGGATATATACAAGTCCATGGGGCCAAATGGGATGCACCCAAGGGTGATGAGCAGAGATCCTGGTTTTCTCTGATTATAAAAATTCCCAATTTTGGGGAAAAGTAACCTAAAATCCGTTTTTCCATGATTAAAATGAAATGCCACTATATATATATTAAAGGTGTTTCATTTTAATCATGGAAAAAATGTGGATTTTGGGTTACATTTTTAAATCTGAAAATTGGGGATTTTTTTTTTTAATGTAACCCAAAATACACATTTTCCATGATTAAAATGAAATGCCACTAATATATAGATATATATAAATATATATATCTATATATTAGGGCTGTGCAAAATGACACTGTTCCGTTTTGATTTTTGTTTCGAAGTTTCGACAGAACAGCATTTCATTTCAAATTTCATTCTGATTCGAAACCTCTGTTCCATTTTGTTTTGTCAATGTAGTGATGCTGTTTTGATGCTGTTTTGACATTTTGCCCATATGCTATAATGGGGAAGCTTGAAACAGCCTCTCTCATCCGGCAGGCAGATTGGGAGCCCACAACCCCCTGTAGGTCAAGGGAAGTGATTATTTCCCTCTATTCCGCACTAGTGAGGCCCCATCTAGAGTACTGTGTTCAGTTTTGGTCCCCCCACTACAGAAAATATGTGAACAAATTAGAGAGTCCAGTGGAGGGGAACAAAAATGGTTTGGGGGCTGGGGCACATGACTTCTGAGGAGAGGCTGAGGGAACTGGGCTTATTTAGTCCAGTCTCCTCTTCTCTGGACTAAACAGATGACAGAACAAAGAGCAGTGGTCTCAAGTTGCAGCAAAGGAAATTCAGGTTAGATATCAGGAAAAACTCTCTCACTAGGAGGTCTGGGCAGTAAAGCACTGGAATAGGTTACCCAGAGAGGTTGTGAAGTCTCCATCCTTGGAGGCTTCTAAGACCCAAAAAGACAAAGTTTTGTCTGAGATGATCCTGCTTTGAGCAGGGGGTTGGACTGGATGACCTCCTGAGGTCCCTTCCAACCCTAATTTTCTAATATTTTATGCAAGGGCATACTGAGTCCAGATGTTGCATGACTTGATGGCTTTGGTTACATGCATGTCTGGAAATCAGTCCTGGGTCTGCCATGTGGCAGATAAGGATTCTATCACTGAACCACACGTGCCAAAAACTAAAGCCATGCAAAGCTTTGGCAGAATTGCAAACTAAAACCTAATTTGTCAATTAAAGCAAAAAGTGGGAGTTAAACACAGAAGTACCTTCAAGGATCAGGGTCTGAACATCTCCATGTCATCTTTCATAATGGTATTTACGTTAACTTTCTTATTTTAATCAAAATCCTTAACTGCAGTTTTAAGAGGAAAAAGGTGCTCTTAGTCTCAGAAATTGTTGTTGTTTAGTTGACACATAATTGTGCTTGGATACTACCCGAGAGTTGGCTGCATTTCAGTGTTCCAGGTAATATGGTGGATTAATAAAAATATATTAAGAAACCAATAGAGGAGGATTGGAAGCTCACTTTCCAGTATGTTTATTCACTTTCCAGTATGTTTGCCCACAAAAACACAGCCACATTCAAATCAGAATATCATATTAAGCCTGATTTTCCAGTGCCAAGTATCCTAAGCATTTTACACTTTAGACTTGGTAGTATTTAAAAAATGGTTTGCACTTACTTTGTCTTCAGATATAAATGATTACACAATGTACAAGGTAGTAGCAGTTAGTGATGGTTTACTAAGAATGCAAACATTTTAGGCCACGGACAACATTTTTTTTGTTAATAGATAATTGTGGCAATAATAACGGATAAAACTAATAAATATAGTTAGATGCAAGGTAGGGAGCTCACAAAGCACAGAGTCCTAAAACTCTTTCCACTGCATCATTAAAACAATGCCTCCCTCAGGCTGCCTCTGGGGGTGGAAACAAGAGTGGAAGGGACAGTTGGAATTCATTTTATTTGTCTGTGGGCTTTTGTTGTACTGCTATACTATTATTTGTTTAGGTAATCCAGGGGAAGGTAACCTTTGCTGCTTCTGTTAGTGGTTGTGTCTATGAGTGAATCTTTGCTGTCACCATGGGAATAATCCTATACAAAGGAATGGCATCTGGATTTGGCAACTGTCTCCACCAATGTCTCCTTTGAGTTCCCTGATTTTTCACCCCTTTTTTATACTAATCTCCTTCATGTCTGTGTAACTTGTCATGGTTTCTTTCTGGAAACAGATATACAAGTGATCAACTGAAGCAAAAGCACTCTTACACCAAAAGTTACTTAGCCCCACACATATATATATAGTTTTTAAATCTGGTTTCATGTGCTAGAGTGGAATACTACTGTTGCTATTTATAAAATATCCAGATAAGGCAGTTCCTCTATAAATGACATTCACCTGAAGTGCTCCTATGATGTGATGGTAGGTAGGTTCACTTCATTGTATTTTTAAATAAAACCCCAGCAAAATATTTGAATGTTCATGGACATCATCATCATCATCATCATCATAATATGGTCTATCACTTTGAACTAGAAGACCCCATTACTGGAACTTTTTCAGAGAAACCTCTCTTGGACACAAACATCCCTTCTGCACTGAAATGATCAGAGTCACTGGCCAAGCATGGGAACTGTAAATTGAAATGTCAAGAAAGATTCCCTAGAGAATAAAAGCAGAAGTCTCAGAAGAGGAAAAGCAAGCAGATAGCACTTGATACATTATTCCTCCCAATTATTTTGGTTTAGTGTAACAGTGAGTAAAATGATGAAGTTTTGAGGAAGAATTAACAGCAAGAGCTGTTCGCATAGTCATCATCCTGAAAGCCATGAAAGACGGCTGTGACTAACAAGTTCTTGTATATCTGTGACGCTGTCGAATATTGAAACATACAATTAGTAAAAGAGATGATCTCTGAGATGAAGAATTCAGAGATATGGGAATTTCATGGTCAAGGCCAAGAATAAAGTTATGGAAGAGAAAAGGAAAGCAAAGGTAAGATATCTGCCTCCATAAGAAAGCTGTACTTATAGAGGTCAAACTAGTTTTACTTAAAAGAAAGAGCTAGAAGAGAAAGTCACCCTAGAAAGAAAAATCATTGTCCCTGAGTTTTGTGAATAATATTGTGACTTAGATGTAAAATATGCACAATACTACTAACTGAAAAATGACTCTTTTTCTATTCCTTTGAATGCCATACAAACCATAGGAGTCAATTATACTGCTACCACAATCAAATTCTTGGAAATAATGTTGTGGGTGTTAAGAGAAGTGCATCAAAAAATGTAACTTAAGAGTGCCCATATCTGCCATAGCTGATTTTGTCATAACTGAGTCACATCTATTAAGAGATCTGGAGAAGGAAGTTGCGCTAGCCAGTCAAAACTGGTAACCAGCAAAACTGATTTTCTACCTACTACAACCAATTGTGCATGTCAAACTTTAAATGTACTTGATTTAGGAAACCATTGCAGCTGTTATCCACTATATCAAGTCAAACTCTGCCCTTAGATACAGACACACAGCTCCTATTGACTTCAGTGGAAGTTACATACAATGAGCTAAATTGTGCCAATTAGGAACTTTCTGAGTTGGGGATACTCCTTTCTACCACATAGTCGGAGTTCATGAAAGGCCTGAGAGTTCAAAAGCCTACTCCCACTACACACCTCTGACAGTTCAGTGTAACTGTCAGTAAAAATGATGGCTTGCACAGTAAAACAGTATCATAGATAGCCTGCATCTCAGCAAGGAAAAGGTAGGTGCTACATGGCTCAGAGGTCTTATCTGAAAGGCACATATGTGTTTTCTCACTTAGCTTTGCCTCCTCTGCTTCCTCATGATCTGCCCACCCTAGTGTGGTCTGTGTGTACTAATGTCACTAAATGGTACAGCTTTCTCCTCTTAATTACAAATCTGCCATGCACCCAACCCACCACCCAACTCAGCCCTATAACACTTCCCCGTACCCTACAATTTTCACATTGCCTCTGCTCCTGGCCTTGGCCCAGTTCCTAAACATATTAGTTACTGTGCATTCTCTTAGGCTCTCCATAGATTTGATCTGATTGACATACAGTTTTAGACCATTTTAGAGTAACACTCCTATATGTAGTGTGCAGAACAACCTACAAGTAGTTTAACTTTCACCTCTTGATTAAGGTATGCCTCTCACATGACTAAACCATGAGTACTTGGCTGCATGCAGGTGACCTCTGTGCACTTTGAAATTGCAGATTGATAGCCCAGACCCTCAGCTGTACCTGGATGAGCCTTGCTGGGAAGAGTTTAACACCACTACTACCCAAACCTCAGTAAAGCCCACAGTAGAGTGGGTACCAAACCATTTAATTCCCTCTTTCAAGGCAAGATAGACATTTTTGCTTTGTTACACTAATGCAGTGGTCTCCAACCTTTTTAAGTAGGAGATCACCTTTGGCATTTAAAAACAACGCAAGATCTACATGTGCCGCCACCCCCCTCCCCCCCAGCCCAGAAGGTAAGTCTGTGGGGAGGGAAGGGGGGGCAGAGGAAGAAAAAAATATTTGAGGGCGCACCTCCCCAGCAGGTAAGTCCCACCTGGCAGTGGCCCAACTCAACTTACCCCTACTCCTGCCTCTGTGACACTGTCCCTCACTGCAGGGACCTCAATCTAGCCCCTGCCTCTTACCTCCCCTAAAGACTGACCTGCTGGGCTGAGGTCTATGCATGCATGCACACAGGCACTCAGCCCCCCACCACAGCCTTGGATTGACTCCAAGCCTCTCCAAGATCTGCTGATGGATTGAGATCCACTGGTTGGTGACCACTGTGCTAACGGGCCTGGTTTTGCCTTTCTCTTACATAAATTCCAGATTCTGCATATCTGGAATGTAGAAAGGACAAGTGGATGGTAGAACAAAAACAAAAAACAAAACAAACAAACAAAAAAACATGTCAGGGGGTTTTGGGGGGGAGGTTGAGAGGGAGCTTTGTTTATTTGTTTTTTTGATTGGTTGGTTGGTTTGGTGGTTGTTTTCATAGATTTCATAGACATTAGGGCTGGAAGGGACCTCGGAAGCTCACCGAGTCCAGCCCCTGCCCCAGGGGCAGGAAATCAGCAGGGGTCATAGGATCCCAGTAACATAAACATCCAAATTTCTCTTGAAGGTATTCAAAGTAGGTGCTTGAACCACCTCCAGCGGCAGTCTATTCCAAACTCTGGGAGCTTGGACAGTAAAGAAGTTCTTCCTTATGTCCAGCCTGAAACGGTCTTGCAGGAGTTTATGACCATTCATCCTTGCCATCCCCTGGGGCGCTCTGGTGAACAAACGTTCCCCCAGATCCTGGTGAGCACCCCTTATAAACTTATAGGCAGCCATCAGATCACCCCTGAGCCTGTGCTTTTCCAGGCTGAAGAGCCCCATAGCTCTCAGCCTCTCATCATAAGGTCTGTTTTCCTGACCTCTGATCATGCGTGTGGCTCTTCTCTTAAAGAAAAAAAAAGGAAATCCATTCTACTATTTTCTGTTTACACCCATCACCTCATAAGGACAGAATGCACTGTGCAAAGTCTTCTACAAATGATTCCTGTGAGAGGCAAGGATAATTGTAGATTATATTTTGTTATTGGGCCAATTGCATGGTTGGGATACTCATTCAACTAAACCTAATATAGATAGGTTATAGACCTAAACTCATGAAAGTTCATATAAAACATAAGTGATAATAAAATTGAGAGAAGAGTGTGAAGGAAGAAGTGGGTGCCTATATCAAGTGGGTGCAAATAGACATTGCATTTCTCCTACACCGCATTTTGCTCCACAACCCTACAGATGTACAAGACTCGCGTTCTACTTCACGTCCTGCTG
>NW_005841907.1:3100426-3116414 GCF_000455745.1 Alligator sinensis
CGATAAAAGTGTACTACCATTTCTTCCCCAAAACATTGCACTGTGTCTGTGGAGGTTATTAGAGGTAATTCTCTAACCCTAAACATTTCAAGAACAGAACAGGAAACATTCTTTGTGTTCCAGCCAAATGGTCTCTCATGTTGCTACTGGAGCAGGATAATTCCTCCCTGTTTTTTTTTTTTTCCATTGGATTGTTACTAATTTAAGAATATCCTGAAAAGGGATGATATCATCTACATGTATATAAATTTTCTTAGTTTCCCAAGAACCTGGGCATGGGAAGTCTAGACTAGTCATTAGGGTGCCAGGGAAGGACAGAAGCTAAACTACAGACCAAGTTGAGGGTCAGAGACAAAGTTACTAGATCCATAGGGAAATCCAGGGGCAAAGTTCAAGTTACAGGGGAAGTCAAAAGCTAGTGCTAAATCCAAGATGAGCTAGGAATCAGAGTCACAGTCAGGGTACACCCAGAGGTCAGAGCCAAAGTTAGGGTGAACCTAGAGTCAGAAACTGCATTAGTAGATCCAAAAGGTCTATCTAAAAAGCAAAACTCTAGGAACATGGCCAAGCAAGGTCAGGAGTCAGGAAACCAGAAGTACAGGACATAGAGACCGTTACCAGAGAAGACTTGCTATCTGGCCTACAGCCTGTTACTATGGGTGGAAACAAATTGGGAAGTCTTTTTTCCCCAGCAGCCAATCAGGAGGCCCTAGCACTGACCAGCTGGATCATTAGCTGGGGTACAACTGCCACTCAGAGCCCTAGGCAGATGTGGCCCACTATGCAATTGTTAGGGTCCCTGACCAATTTGCCCAGCTCCAATAATCTATGACTGGATTTGTGATGACAGTTTTTGAAATCGAAATCTGAATGAGCTTGATGACTGCAATTTGGTATTTAAAGGAATCTATGTTCTCAATTTTTGTTGCATTCTTTATATGGAATATCCCATTTTTTCAGAAATACTTTACAATAGAGTTTTAGCTGTAAGCTGAACACCCTATCCCAGAACAATATATAAGGTGGAGTTGAAGTATGGAAACTTGTGTCTTTTGTTGTTGTAGGAAACCTTAGCTCCCATTAAGCTGTGTTGTGCTGTATAGAATAGCCTGGGGAGGCAGTTAAAACTTAGACAAAACTAAAGGAAGTAGAAAAGAGATCTTCATTAACAGAACCCATAAGAGCTATACATATATGACACACTAAGTGTATGTGCTTTTGTTTAATCTGTACGTGGTTAATGCTGGATATTTCATTTTTATGTATTGCTTAAGGTTCAAGAAATAAACTACAGTAGGCAACTGTATCTTGCTCTTTTTTTCAGCAAGCTATAGATAAAAAATACAGTTCCCAAGAGACAAGAAGGGTGAAAGGTTTTTGTCCAGTTAAAAAACGTTGATTTTGATCCAATTTTGAGCAACAGTATATTCTTATTTATTATATAATTAATATTAACTCATTAAATGCCTTCATCAGCATCTTGGTAAATGTACTTAAGAGATCCCTGATTCAAGACACTGATTGCACTGGGTTTTGCTATCAGCAGCAGTATCTTTCACAAAAAAAGACACATCATCAACAATGCACACCTTGCTTGACACTATTACATCAGTCAGAGAAGTAGAACAGTTTTTAAAAATTGACATGATTTTGGAGGGCCTTTCTGTGGGAGTGAAAGTTAAGATCCTGCAGAATGCCAAGTACTCAACCTCTTAGAAAAACGAAATCCTTTTCATTATATATCAGGTTCACCACCACCAAAAACTATAGATAAGTCACTACCTGAAAAACAATTCCACATGGAATCCACCGTTGTATATATAATCTGTCTAGGCTTTTTAATCTAATACTCAAGAGAAAAACAAGATGGATTCTTGCTAGTCTTCGCTGGTTCTGGTGTAGATTGCTTAGTTTCTTTCTACGACATGTGACACACATTACAGGAGAGAAACGTAGAAGTTGTGGAGAGTGGAATTTTTCCTTCTCCTAAATGATTCTGTTGGAATATTTCCATTTCTTAAACAATTCTATCAACTGCCCGTGACATTACCTGAACAAGGGAAATGAAGTCTGCTAATGTTTTTTTATTGCTTCATTTTATAAAGTAAATATACAGATAGATGGAGAAAAAGAAGTTGAACATGTTGTTGTTTTTTTATTCATTTCTTATTTTGTTTTGAGGAAGACAAGAATTATTTCAATATTAAATTACCATAATACTCAGTCTCATTAGAGTTCTATCAATTTTATAGTCATAGAATTGCATATTTCTACCTGAGGAACTAACACAAAAAGGTACTATCCATTTTACTGCTCAGATGTTTATTGAATTTGTTGTCATATATAAACTTTATTTGCAGCACTTTATCACATTAGTGCATTTTATATCTTCTTTTTAAAAAAGCCGTAAAAAGGGCCAACTCCACAAAGACTATAGACCAACATAGGTTCATTTACTTCTGCCACTGATGTGCCCCAGTTGCGGATCTAGCTCTGGAAGTTTGACTAATCAGATGGGACACTGCTTTTCATAAGTGGTTGCTTTAGTAATTATCTCCCCCTCCAGAACCCCCCATCTATTAGAACCTATGCAAACTTAACTTGTAGACTCGTCTCTCTATATGTATTTACTTTACAATTAGTTCCTATGTACCAGTTTCTCAGACAAGTTAAAAACTGAATAAAATCAAATGCAACACCAGCATTATACTGCAGAGGTCTCTTTAGGGGCCTGGACCCAATGATTTCATGAGGTCCCTTCCAACCCCTAACGTCTATGAAATCCTAATGTCTATGCTCCAGCACTATATGCTCCAGTTGTAAAAGAGAATACTGTGCCCTAGCTACTGCCTTAAAAAATCTGTGCCATTTACCTACAGCTTTTTAGGAAGTTTGTAATATTATTTCCTTGAATGTTAAAAGCACTGAGGTGTCCTTAGGTGATTTTTTTCTGCAGAACCATTACCTTCCCCAGGATCTGGCAGGGCTCAATACTAGCAAGTTAAAGTGTTTTGGGCTGCTATGGTGTGACGAGGCGCTAGAACCCTGCTGCAATTCCGCTGATTCATTGGTTTATTGGAGGTGAAGTCACATGGGAGCAGTTCTCTAAAAATGAACCAAAGTATTAGGGCCTTGTTGGCCAATGAAGGCCCTGGAAGGTATTCTCATGATAGCCAAGCTTAAAGAGGACCCTGATACCCGACCCAGGCACTCTCAGCTCCTCAGCCCTCTGGTGGGTCTTGGCTTGTCTCTCTCTCTCTCTCTGTGGGTAGGGTGCTGGTCGAAGCTCCTGCCTTGCTGGGGACTGCTGCTTCTTCCCACTGCTGCTTACAGGGGAAAGGCCCAAGCTGCCTCATGCAGCTACTGGGGCCTACCTACTCTCCCAGACCTCCTGAGCACCCTCCAGTGTCCCGGGGCCTCTGCCACCTTGAGACATGTGGCCCCACGTTGCCTCATGCCACAGCAGGGGTTTTTTTGGCTCTCTATCAGCCTCATGCTCCGATCTGTGCACTATGGGACTCCTGTCACTCACAGGGTCAAGGACCTGAGCTGCCTTGTGCAGTCCTGGAGTCCCTTCAGTTCTTTCTTGGCCCCGTGCACTGATCCATGCACCGTGGAACCTCTGTCACTCGCAGGGTCGGGGATCTGTGCTGCCTTGTGCAGCCATGGGAGTTCCCCTCAGTTCTCCAGCCCTGTGCACCGACCTGTGCACCAACAGCTCCTGCCTTGTGCAGGGTTGGGGACCTGCACTTCCTTGTGCAGCCACCAAGGTCCTGTCCACTCCCAGACCCTCCCCAGCTCTGTGCACTAACCCATGGGCTGAGAACTCCTGCCTTTTCTGGTCTACCAGCTCTTTTGCTGTCCCTGGTCAAAGCCACCCATGTGCTCAGCACACAGGATTTATTCCCTCTGGAGGCTCCGCCCCCTGATTGGGAACTGGCCAACGGAAAGCCTGAGGGTTTAGTTCCCTCTCAGGTCCTCTTTTTCACCTCATCCCTAGGTCAGGGCAGGGCAAGCCTCCCGTCCTCCCTCTTCTGATTGGCAGGGAAGGGGAATGCCCCCACCAATCAGCCTGAGCCATCTGGCTCAAACCAGCAAGCCAGGCTGCCACTGGCAAGCCTGTCACATCTGTAAAAATTTAGTTTGTTCCCAGAAACTTTTTCCTGTAAGATAATTCCCAACTTTACTGTTGCCAAATATCCTTCTGTTTCCATTACATGATTCACAGCGCTCTCTCTTTCAAATCCTGATGCACAACTCTAACTGAAATCCCTTAGACAGAGACCAGGAACAGATCTGAAACAAGTGAAATCTATAGGGGCTTTCTCAACATTTCTCAAATTATGGTACTTGGATTTTACTAATACCCCATCTGCATCTCAGGAACACCTGCCATGATTGAAATAAAAAGCCTTCCAAGAGTACACCTCTAACAGCTTGCACCATAAGTATATTACCATTTTGTCAATCCCAGTGCTTAGCTATTTTAAGTTTTCTTCCAGAATTAACAGCAATTCTATTCAGTTCCACATGAAAGAACTTCAGCCATGTTGTATTTGTTTCTTCCTTCAGGCATGGAAGAGATATGAAGAATCAGTTGTGTTTCTTTCCCATTTAATGTCGTTTTGGTTAGAGATGCACACATGATTAATTTTTCAATAATGTAAGAACAATGTGATGTAAATATATTGATCAATTAAATGAAGAATTGCAAAGTCAGCATCATTGAGGAAACAAATTATTGATTCATTTAAGCACCATGTGAAACATTTTTTTTGGTTTAGGATGAATATATGCCCCTACAAAATTGTAGCCCATCAGTATACTTTGTACAAAGTTTCTAATACCAGAAGACTTCCCATTGTACTCATAGGTGTACATTTAAATTTATTGGCCACAAAAAAGCCAAGACTATACCATGAACACTTCCAGTAATGATATACAGTACATGTATCTACATGAGATGCTACTGTGCAGCAGTTACTATGAATTTATTTAGTACTTGTATAAGCAATTACTAGATAAATGCACAGTAACCGGAGTTACTACGCAATAGCTCTGGCGAATGTCTTTGAAGTGATGCTACTGCACAGCAGCCTAATAATACTGCACAGTAGCATATTAGCACTTTCCGTGCTAACACACCCACGATGTCAATTTGCTAGCCTTAACAATGCAAAAAAGGATGGTGGTGAGCAAAATGTCTATCATCATCTATTTCTGACATAATTGGGTGCAATTCACAGTGTCTATCATCATTTATTTATGATATAATTGGGTGCAAAGCAATATTTGCCACACCTAGTCTACGTTTAGATCATGTTCCAGTGTTTGCTGTTGCCAGCAGTGGCAGGGCAGCCAGAGGTAAGTAATTCAGGGTGTGGGGGAAAGGACCCATGGGATAAGGGAGCTAGCAGGTCTGTGGAAGGGGCGTTCCTGGTAGGAGTGGGGCCTGTGGGCTTCCCAGTAGGAATGGGGTGTAGAAGCCAAAAGTGGCTCAGTCGGTACTGGGAGGGTAGGAAGAGCCCAGCCCCGCCCTGGAGCTGACATGAGTGGCTGGATTTCCCAGCACCTGGGCTGTGCTGTAAATACATACAGACATTTGTTAGATAGGGTTAACCCCTTCCTGGACTGAGTTAACCCTTCTCAGTCTAAGCTTACCTGTCATAAATTCAAATAACTTAGATCAGGCATACCATTTTTTGGCCAATTTAAACCCTGAGAATGCCTGAGTGACTGGGCATTTAGATCAACCTAAACCTGGTTAGGTTGATCTAACTGTAATGCTTGTACATTATTTCAGTATAAGATGTATGGGACCAGCTGGGCAGGCCTATATGCTTATGGACCATTAGTACTTAATAGAGATATGCAGAATGCATTTGGCCTCTGCTCTATCACATTATATAAACTAGAAATACCATATTTACCTGAATCAAAGAAGACCCTGAATTTAAGATGATCCTCACAATAATTAGATTGTACATATGGAAAATGTATAAATTTGTTATAATTTTCCATGCACATTATCTAATTAGTGGAGGGTCATGTTAAATTCACCACTGCCTTCCCACTTCCCCACCCCTGCACTGCTAAAGCAGGGCAAGCAGTGGCAGGGGGGCAGGCGATGAGAGGAAGGCAGTTGGAGGGCAGCTTGTCCTCTGACCCTTGCCCCTGCTGCCTGTCCCCCCTACCACTGCCCCCCCTTTCCTGCCCCCCTGCAGTTTCTGCCCTCTGCACAACCTCAGGCCCCCTGAATCCTCTTTCCCATGCCCCCCTGCCCCAGTGGCAGTAGCATAGCAGCTCCAGGCCTGGCTCCAGGGTCTGGTCACTGCTGCTATGAGGCGGGGCTAGGGCCATGATCCATGCCCCAGGTTGGAGCAGAACCGGCTGGAATGGAAAAAAAGGTGAATGGCAGAATATGAGGAGGGTAGGTTGGGGGGCAGAGGTTATGGCAGGAAGACAGGAGAAGAGGTAGCAGGCAGCCTGAGTCTACTGATGGGGCCAGGCATGGTGGCAGAGGCAGTGTGGGAGGCAGGCAGCAGCTGTTGCTCTGGCCTCAACTCCAGGTCAGGCAGGAATCATTTGTAGAAGACTTTGCACAGTGCATTCTGCCTCATGAAATACATATGTTTATATCCATGTTTCTTTTCCTTGTGATAACTTAATGTAAATAAATGTGTATATAGTTAAGTCCCCTGACTGTCCTGGCCTGGTTCTATAGGGACAGAGGGAAATTGAGTGGTCTGCAGTTCCCACCCCACAGCACACCTGCTAGCTAACAATTCCCTTCCATTGGGAAAGGGGAGTGTATACCTGAGTATACCTGAGCTACATTCCTATAACTCCGTCCTAAAGACAAATCATGTTCAGTCCTAATTGTCCTCAAAATATTTTCTGAATAATGAGACCCAGGGACCCTCCCACAGCACTGAATGAAGAGTCCCAAATCAATTACCATCTTGTTCCCTACCCCTCCTTCCCATTTCCTAGGCAAAATACCAAGCCTCTAGATTTTCTTCCACTTTTCCCTTTCTGGAGCTCAGTTATTGCTCTCCCTGGAGGAAATGCTATCAGCTCTTTTCTTATCAGAAGGCTTTTCACAAAGTTTAGCCTTTTTTTTCTTTTCAGCCTCATTCTCTTTAACAAAAGCCAGATATTTTCTATCTATGCCTATTAAGTACTAATAGGTCACAGGTTTACTTGGAGCACTAATTATGTAGGCCTGGATGCCCCCAGGCTTACAGGCCCTAAAAGGGACAAGTCATCTAGCTTCCCCAGAAGGCTTGAGTTATCATTACCATAAGGCGCTCAGTCAGCACAGATAGTACTCCTAGTGTTTCCTCTCATCACGAGAGAGACTGGGATAGGAGTACTGAATGGAATTCTGTTTGACTGCAGCTTTAGTGACATTGTTTTCCAAGTATCTTGTGTTTGTAACCGGCAAGTGAGAGTAACTAACCATGAATTTGTATAAGCACATGGATTAAGAACTGCTTTGGATGGTTCTTTAGTAAAAACAGCTATCCATGCCTTTCGCCTAGGTGAACAAATTGTTTTTTATTCTTTACTGCCTTCAGTATATGGCAGGAAAAAGTTAACCTAGTGGAGATGCCTTATGAAATATATTTATACATATATTTTAAAACTATATAAATCTGGACATGGAAGGGGGGAACAGGTTTTAAACTATAGACTGTGACTCATTCCATGCAGTTTCCTGAGTTGTAGCAAAGGGTCCCAGATGCTTCCCACTCTTCCTTCCTATTTTGAGCCCCAAAATAGGGTCTAACCATACTCTTAGTGGCAAGGGACAGACCTTACACACAAACTGGTTTAAGTGATCAGAAACTGCTTTAAACCTGTAACAGAACAGATGTTCAGTGCACATAAGCCAGTTTGAAAATGGCTGAAACCAGTTTGAGATAAACCTGGTTGAATGTAAAACCGGTGTATGCAATGTCTGTCCCAGACCCTTTGCTGGTTTAAGCTAAACCAGACTCCCTCAGCATCCTGACATGCTCTCTGGGCTGGGTAGGGCTCTCTGCTCCACAGCAGAGTTTGCCCTTCCCCTCTGCTCTTCCCCATGTCCCCCTCCCCTCCTCACCACTCACTTCTTGAGCAGAGATCCCTTCCTCATCTCTCCCACAGCACGAACCATAGCCAGCATGTGGCATGCTAACTAGTACTGTGTAAGGCAGATAGGACAGTGACCACTTAGGCCTTTTTGGAAGTAACCAACAGATCAGATGGTAATGTCCCTGCATTCCTTCCTTTGCAAAAAGCTGCATAAGAAGAGCTTGTAATGAGCGAGGCTGTGTTTTCTGATGGGGTGTTAAATGCTCTGTTATCAAGGTGGGGGGACCCCTCCCTAATCACACCAACCTGCTGGTGCCTGGCCATGCCCCGCTCAGCTCCCTGCAGAAGGGACGGGAGGGCTGCTCTAGCACCCCCAGGCTTCTAGCCTGAGCCACTGCAACCATGTGCCTGCATTTCTGGGATGTCTGTCTGGATTACAAACTGATTTAACCTAGCCAAATTAGACTAACCTGCAAAGATTGAATCAATTCAGGCTCAGGTTTTTTGAATGTCTGTCCCTAGCCAGGGAGACCTGGCAACATTGTTCTGAACAAGAGACACTGCTGCTACAAGCTTACACCAAGGTACCAGACATAATGAAGGTAGGACCAGAGACAAGCTGGCTCAGCACTGAAGATGAAAGTTGACTCTTCAGTATGAACTTTTTCCAGGTATCCAATCTGAGTAGGTTGTTCAGGGTTTCCTGTAGTAAAAAGGTTTCTGTTTCTGCCCAGTTGAGGCAGGTGGCGAAAGTGCCAACTGCTTATATGAATTTAATTCCTCCCTGTTTGATATATTAGCAAAACATCTTGCCTAACTGAAATGGTTATACTGATACGTAGTAGGCCAGGATAACATGTTCTCAAAGTAAATCAAGTTCCACAGTCTCCTTGTTTTGTCCCACTTCCCCCTCCCATAACAGTCCCACCAGACACCACAAATTTCAGCCCTCCCCAGGGTCTAGGTTCCCTTCAGTCAACACCTAATACTGCTCCTGCCAACTATAACATATTCCTAGATTCAGTATCTGATACAAATAGGTAGGTCTCAGTAAGAACAGTGTGAAAGGGCAAACGTAGTGCTCCCATTTTTCTGGTCCAGGGCCACTTATACACAGATTCAACTCAGAAAAATAATTCCCAGCCTTTTAGTAAGCAATAACACCTCACAAGTCACAGTCTCTGTAATTAGCAGAGATCCTGGTTTTCTCTGATAAAAAAAATTCCCAATTTTCAGATTAAAAAAGTAACCCAAATCCACATTTTTCTGAGACTGAAATGAAATGCCACTAATATATAGATATTTATATAGTGGTGTTTCATTTTAATTATGGACAAATGTGGATTTGGGGTTACTTTTTTAATCTGAAAATCGGGGATTCTTTTTTTTCATGAAAGAAACCCAGGTTCCCTAGTAATGGAAATCCCATTATACATGATATATGTACAGCATCCAAACACACACCCTGCTAATTAGCACATTCCTGAACATGTACCCCTCTGGGTGGGCTAAAGGTAGGGAAACAACCCTAAATAGTTTCAATGATTATCTAACAGGTGTCACTCTCCTCATTTCTCAATCATTTCTAAACCATTTCCTGTTCCATCAACTGGATATCCTCTTCAGCATCCTCATCTTATCTCCATTCAGGACCAATATCACTCTTCAATCTTCAGTGTTTTGCACCTTCTGTTCCCACTGAACACTATCCCACTTGTACATACTAGAAAAGCCTATTTCAACAACACTCTCCCTTTGCTCATACTTATATAGACCTAAGGAGCCAAGCCAATAGGTGGGCTCCAAGGTCATAAAGGGTCATCCTCCAGAGTTGCATATGCATTCTTATGCAGAGACACAGCAAGTATGGATTCATAGGATTCATAGATGTTAGGGTCAGAAGGGACCTCAATAGGTTATGGAGTCCGACACCCTGCCCTGGGCAGGAAAGAGCACTGGGTCAGACAACCCCAGCTAGGTGCTTATCTGGGCAAGATGGGGTTCTCCCCTTTGCACAGGACCATTTCTTGGCATAGATCAGGCATTTTTTCTTTTTTTGTATATTACATGAGTTAAATATAGTCATATCCCACCCTGCAAACAAGTGTATGGCCTAGTGATACTGAAAAACAGAGCGAAACAGAAGAAAAAAAAGCAAACTATTGGAATGGAGGAATCCACCTTAGGGTGGAACCTTCACTACAGAGCAATCCTGCCAAAAATATATATATTACCTTTTCATACATTAGTGCCAAACCCAACAAAATACTACATAAAGGTTTCCATATGGTTTTCACATAAATCTCCCATGTCTTGTATTTTGTAAATCCAGAATCTAAGTAATCTAAGTGAGGTTAGCTATCTGCTTCAACTCTATTGGCTGCACTGAGCCTGATTTTTCACTTTCTTATACTAGTTTTATGTTGGTGTGACTGTGCTAAAGTCAGGAAGTTACACTGACATGACACCTGAGAGAGAGAGTTTTGAGAGAGAGAATTATTTTCACTATTCTGACCTGAATTCACACCCAGGTTTCCCTTGTAGGTGATATGGTCTTAAAATCAGGAGTAACAGAAGATCCAGGTCACACAGGGGCCAAGGGCTTCAGCCTATACACATGCTCATTTCAGTTATCTAGCTGTGGTAAAGGGAACTTACAGATGGCGTAGGATTTATGCTATTCCTATGCTCTCCAGGGCTTCTGAAGCAACTGTGATTTCTGAGGCATCATGCCTGCCAGAAATCCCTACCAGTGTGTCTGCATCACATTTAAAAATACACTTCTAAAATCTAAGGATTTGCCCCTCCTGCCTCCCCCCACAGATGGGACTGAAACCTCCATCATAGATCTAGCCCTCAGGAGATTAGCGTCAGTATTATAATGCCTAATGCTTAGGAACTTTGCCCTCTGGTAAAATCCACAGTCCTAGCATAGACGCTGAGGCTCCCTAGAGAATCCATAGGGAGGGTTAGATGCCTAGGAATGAAACCCATAAAAACTAGCATGGGAAAAGCCTAAGCTTAACAGTACGAAATACTGAAGAGGTGTGTGTGTGCCTAATTTTGAGCTGGAGGGAGGCACCTCCCTCCACTTGGGATTCAGAGATATGAATCAGGTTTAGGCAATACCTAAGTGGGGATTTTAAGGATTTGAATTTTGGAAATAGTTGTCCAAAGTGGCACATAGACCCCTACACCCCTTTGTGAATCTCTTTGCAACTTAAGTCCTTTGAAAATGTTACCTTGAATCATATCACTTTTCTGTGGGGGAAAAAAGCATTGTGTCCTATAGGACTATTATTGAAAGTAACAGTCAATTTGATTTTAAGTATGTTTTTTAATTCTAAAAAATGAAGAAATACATAAGGACGAGGAAGTGAATTTGACTTCGTTCCAAAAATGAGACATTTTTCCTCCCAGAAGAACAGGATTTAACACACATGCTGGGCAAATGGTGCTGTGGAAACCTGAGCACGAATAAAAACAGTAGCTTTGCATTTCCGGATCAGGACTAGAAACAGAAACATGGATCCTTCTGATCTATACCCTAAAATTAACTCACATAATGTCATTCAAAAACACTTCCTCAAATCAGCAGGGGTGGAGGGCACTGCAAGGTATTAAGAGACCTTAGTGAATAAAGAGGAAATAAGGGGGGGGTGAGGGAGAAATGTCAGAAGACCCTCAATTCCACTCAAGTTTTTTTTCGCTACTCCTCCCTACAATTATGAACATGACCAGTTTTTTAAAAAGGGATTTTTTTAATGTCCAAATATGTATTTATATTGTGAGTGGGATGCTCTAATAATGTGCAGATGGAGCTATAATATCTTTCTGACTTGGATGACAAATATAATGGAAGAGAAAAGAGTGGAAGTGTAGAAACAGTGTTACTACCACTACATGTTTTTGCTGACCATCTAGGATACCTATCCTACAAGGTCCTGGTTTGGGGTTCATTACACCTATACATATGCTGTGCAAAGGAACAGCCCTTAGTGTATATTATTCATTAATATGTTTTCTTAATTAAGCAGGAGTAGGACAAGCCTGCTATTTTACTAGACAATAAGAAAAGAAATAATCATGTTCCCAAGTGAATAGGCCATAAGGTCAAAGGGTAAGTTGTTTATATTGACAGCAAGACCAGATTATTGCATTGAAAAATGGTGAGCACATCCTGTTATTGCTACTACTAGTAAAAACAGTGCATGCAAAAAACAGGACAGACTAGTTACCCAAGTTCTCAGAGGGCTCTATTTTTAGCCTAATGACAAAAATGTCTGTGTTTGCATAGGAAGCCAAAATGATTGATACTGGGAGTGGAAGGAGATCAGCCCCAAGCACAAACAGGGGCCCCCATAAAGAGTGTTTGACAACAAGAAAAGGCACCTCTTGGGAATGAAAAGTATGAAATAACTCTAAAATAATTAAAAGATCATAATAAGATTCTTCAGTGCCACACTGAAAGCTTGATCAGCCGCTCAGCATAGTTGTTCACTGAACTTTAAAGAAAGGCTGCCTTTCTATTACACCTCCTCCAACCACTTTTATCTAGACTTTACAACAGGTCCCCAAGAAACAGCTGTCCTAGCCAACTTTACTTAAGTATATTGCCTTTCCTCTGAGGGATCCCCATGCCATGGAAGGATATTAGAGGCACAGAACTGGCTATACTTGGCCAACCTGAAACATGCATGGCATAAGTGGCAGGAGCAGCTTGTGTGTGCGTGCAGCAGGCTAGGGAAGCAACAGGAAGCACAGGGTAGGAAGCTGAAAACACAGTAGCAGATCAGGCAAGGGAAGGGGATCAGAGTAGCATTTGGAGAGGGTGTCGCCCACCCCACTGATGTAGGGGAATTTTCATTGGCTGCCTTGGACCACTTTAAGGGAACTTACAAGGGGCTGAGAACATAACCCAAAGTACATCATATATCATTATACTGTAGTTGTATATTGGACTCTCCTTCCATACCCGCAGCTCCTATTGACTTCAGTGAGGATTCCAAAAAGTGAGAGGACTGGGTTTTTAAGCATTAAAAACAGCTTCAACATCTGGATTATTTTTGCAAAAGGTTAAACCTATACTGAAAAACGCTTTCCTTACAAAGTAAGCACAGTGGGTGAAACCCTGGCTTTATTGAAGTCAATGGGAGTTGTGCCATTGACATAAGGGTGTTGAAAGAGGTAGATTTTACCCAATGCACAGTTAAAACTAAGTGTTACATTTCAGTTTTTTAAACTAATTCTAAGCTTTCTGTTTTTTAATTTATCTATGTTCTCAGAACTTGCATTATTATCATTTACATACTTAATAATATTACCATACTACCCAAAATTCCTAATAAGGATCAGTGCCAGTTTTTTCTGTGAGCTGAACACACACATGGTGAGAAGCACTTCCAAAAGAGTATATAATCTATTTTTCTATAGACTGTAAAAACTGGGCATTGATACTTATTAGGAACTTTGGGCAGTACAGTAATACTATTAAGTATGTTAATGATAATACGTAAGTTCTGAGAACATATATAAGTAAAAAATAAAGAGCCTATATCCTCATGAAAAGACTATAAATCATGTTTCAAATCTGAGAGCAGAATCGGGGCTGAAATTATTTGTTTCAATGGATGCTCCCATAAGTAAGAGAATATGAAAAATTTGGTTTCTCTGTTAATATAGAATTAATTGCTTGAAATTGCTGAATTCCTTTAGCAATATCCTGCATAAGTGGGAGTTACTTGATTTAAAGCTGTCCTAGAGATTTTAATTACATTTTTGCCGGGGGGGGCTTGGGGTTATGTTATCTTGATCATTTTTTTAAAGGACACAATACCACAACTTGCTCATTAATTACACCTATGTCTCCTCAAAAGCTTTCTGCTTATTTTTGAAGATGAATGCAATCCCCCCCGGCCAAAATCCTGGTTTTTGTTTCAGAGGAGTAACTTTGTGTAATATAGTATGATGCATTGGAGCCAAGAAAGTTAAAACCCTGGTCATTTAAATCACCTGAAATTTTGGGTGTGCAAGAAAGGAGGAATGTAGACTCTCAGCCCCAACTAACAGAAATGCCCTTGGGGATATTTGTGTCATAAGAGAAGCAGTTTTTTCCCCCTCTCTGCTCTGTAGAGGATTCTTTCTCCAGCGGCTGAGAAACATAAATTCCTCCATAAGCTTAGACCACTTGAGGTGTGGAAAGGGCAGAATGATCCAAAGTGGCAAACCTATTAGCCTGACCTCTGTGCTCTCACATTCAGGGGGTTCACAGGAAGCGTATGTATATAGGGGATAAGCATCCCTTATGCGGCATCTCTTCTGCCAGGGACCACAATAGTCATTGAGGGCATAAGTAGACAAAGCGGGGACCTTAAATTGAAAATTGAAGCAGTGGGTTTTAAAAAGCACCGCTTCAATTTAGGGCTGATTAAACCCCCGTGTCGTGCACACACCCCACTGACTTACCCGTCTTGCCGACAGAGAGGGAAGGGCAAGCTGCCGGCGGGTGGAGCGGTTCCTGGGCTGCAGTGGGGGCTTGTGCTTCCCTCTGCAGCAGTGGTACCCCCTTCCCCCAGTAACACTTGCCCACAGGCACCCAGCTCAGGCTGTCCTGGGGGGCACTGCAGCCACAGAGAGAAGCACCAGGCCCCCATGCAGCTCAGTCAGGCAGGCTCCAGGGGAGGAAAAAAAAAGATCAAGCTCACTGCTTTTCTTTGGCAGAACCTGCTTTCCCAGGCTGCTGCCAGGCTGCCTGCAGGGCTTCCTGCAGAGCCGCGGAGCTGCACAATGCCTTGTGCTTCACTTGGTGGCTGTAGGGGCAGGCACTCCTCCTCCTTGGAGGAGTTTTTGTTTGCTGCACCCCAAGACATTTAAGGCACATTACGCTGCTGAATTTCCTACAGCTGCTGGAATTGATGCACAATATGCCACCAAGGCGTGCAAACACCAGCACCATTAAAGTGGTACAAAAGCAGTTGGCCCACTTTAAAGTGCTGTGCACACACACCTCCCATTTCATCTACACATGGCCAGAGTTTTTAAGAATTCAAGATGTTTTCAAATCTCACAGAACAGCACCACTGCCACAGACTATTTTAGGTAGGGTTACTGTATTTCCAGTTTCAAAAAAGAAGACACCTGTGTGTGTGAGGTGGGACAGTTTATATTATTGTGGGGGCAGTGGGCAGTGATATGCCCGTGCCCTGACCCTGCTCCTCACTCCCAATTCACAGCCCCCACAGCCTTGCTACTGCTCCTCACTCCAGAACCACACTCCCCCCACCTCCCAAACCATACTGGTGCCCCTCACTCCCAACCCGCAGCCCCCCGCCCCTGCTGATGCCATGAATGACACATGCCCCAGGGGCACAGTAACCACCCACAGGCAGCAGTGGCAGTGGTGGAGGCAGTGGCATGGCAGCAGTGAGCAGGGAGCTCCCACAGGCAGACACTGCCGGCAGCATCCGCCAGCAGTGGTTGGGGACTGCCCACAAACCCCCCCACGAGAGCGGGGGGGGGGGTGTCATAAGTGGGGACTGCAGGAGATGCACTGCCAATCTCAGAAGGTGCATGTGTACCCATGTGCACCCACTATGCATCTCCAATGGCTGATGCCCCTCACTCCTGACCTGCAGCCCCCTGGCACTGCCTGTTCTCTGCTCTCCCAACCCACAGTCCTCGCCCCCCAGTGCCCCTTACTTCCAAACCACAGCCCCGCTAGCCCTCCCAGTGCCCATCACTCCTGACCCACAGCCCCTTACCCAACTTCAGCCCTGCTGGTGCCCCTCACACCTGACCTGCAGCTCCCTGCTCCCCGCAACTCTGCAAGCATCTCCTGGCTGCCCTACCCCTGTGAGCACAGGCACCAGCATGGCCCAGCCATGCAGCTCCCTGCTGCACCTCCCCTGTA
>NW_005841907.1:3116429-3170193 GCF_000455745.1 Alligator sinensis
GGAGACGGCCCCCCCCCCCCCCCCCCCCCCCCCCCGCCCAGCTACAGCCCAGTGCCAGGGGAAATTCGATGCTGAGCAGAGCAAAATCGCAAAACCTGGACATTTGTTGATATTAAAAAAACCCACCTGGACAGAGATGGGAGGACCCAAAAAGCAGACATGTTCAGGAAAACCTGGACATATGGTAGCCCTAATTTTAGGAGCTCTTTTACACTGTTATAAGTAATGATGGCTGAACAGACCTGCTACCGGGAAGTCCAGCTGAGAATGTTGTCCTACCCCACTGTCTGTCTTCCTGTTTATTTCAGGCCTTTGGAAGAAAGAAGCAGGAAAGGCAAGAGATAGAAAAAGAAGAAGATGACACTAGTGCTGCATGCATGGGTGGCCAAAGCCCTCACACAATCATTTTCTAAGTGAAAAAAATTGCAGTGAAAAAATTGCAGTGAAAAAAGGAAAGTCAAGAGTTTTCTCAAAACTTGTTGGGATATAAAGAAATTCACCCTGTATTCCCAAACATCATCTTTTGAAGACTAGGGAGAAAATATACAATATTCTCCACTTGTCCTCAATTAGACTCTGACAAAGAGGGAACATCCTAACAGCCTTTCAGGGACAGGACTTTGATACATTTTTGGAGGAAATTATTTGTAGAGTAGTTGATATATATGTATCTATCTGTGAGTAGATAACTAGGAGATTGAGGTTATCTAGTGGTGTCGATTGAAAAATGCATGTATACATACTTGCTATCTAGGACACTCATGGAAGCGTTAACTGGGAAACAGTGAGTGAGTGAGTGTATCACTGGGAACTAGGCAGGTGACAGACAGTAATTGGTACAAGTAAGTAACAAGGAGCAATGCATGGACAGGCACATGATCCATGGGATGAGTGAGTAAGAAGCTGTTTTGAGACACCAGAGAGTGAATGGAATAGGTAAGGTCAGAGAAAGGTGTACTCTGAACCATTTTCTCACAAACTGATGAATCATATTCTGACAGGCACAAGCCTGAAACGTGCTGCTGGCACCATTTGCCTGCTGTCCCTCCCTTAGCATGTGAGCATTGGAACAAGTCACTGCAAGATAAAGGAGGGTAAGGTATAGCACACATCAGCTGCTCCATAATAACTTCTCTGCAAACGGAATGCTTGGGGTATTGAAAGAGGCTATCCCTGTGCTATTTATGTTATAGAGGAGAAATGAAGACAGACACTTTCTACTCCAATGTCCAAAGTACATGATTGCAAGGAAGATATTGCTTCAAATCATTGGGGATCTTTGAAAAAGCAATGAGACTTCTGCCTGATCTCCTGTGTAAAAGGAGTGATGGCATCATGATTTGTAGCAACCTGCAGCCAACTCAAGAATACACAGCAATAACAAATGGACCTAGGACCAAACCCCAAATAAAAAGTAACCCTACCCTAGGTTGGGGGGTTTGCTTTTGTCTTACACTTTGGTACTTGAATATAGTATCATGTCCAGGGAGCCTGGTTTTCACTGATAACACCACCCCCCCAATTTTTGGATAAAAAAGTAACCCCAAATCCACATTTTTCCATGATCAAAATGAAACACCACTATATATATAGTGATGTTTCATTTTAATCATAAACAAAATGTGGATTTGGGGTTACTTTTTTAATTAAAACATTGGGGATTTTTTTAGTCAGAAAAAAACAGAATCCCTGGTCATGTCAGTAAGGTCTCTGGGAACCTAGCTGAACTCTTGTTCCAGGCAGGATGAACAGTGTGAAAGTGATATGAAAACTACAAAAGAAAAATAAGGCAAAGGAAACAACAAGGTGTGAAGAGTGAGCAGAGTACAAGGGGCAAAGACAAGAGTGATGGATGTTGAAAGAAAAGATGTAGACTGCAGGAGACAGCAGTCTTAAAAAAATCTGTCTGTGGGTGTGCCCAAGAGCCATATGTCGAGATAAAGTGGACTGTGAAAGTAAAAAAAAAAAAAATGACATGTATTAAAGAAAGTTTGTATAAACAAAGAAAAAAATAAAAACACTATTTCATACCCCAGCCTGCCTCATGTCCTTAACATGAGGCAGAAAGAAAATAGAACTTATAGAGAGCTAGGAGTGATGGTGTATCATGAAAAAAGTAAAAGCTTCTTTGGCCTCTTGTGGGCTAAGATCAAGTGAGGGCATCCAGATCCCAAGACCTCCAGGTTTGGGCCTGCACATAGGATGTCTCCCAATGGATTTGGGAGTATCTGAACTCCCAGGAGAGGCAGAGATAGAGGATGTTCACTGTTTGTAGAGCCATACATGGTGTTTAGAATGATTGAGTGCAGCCTACTCTATCAATATGGTTTTTGGAACAATTGAGTTCTGCTAAATTGATACGATTTGGAACTGATTTGGATGATTAGACCTGGAACACAAAATATATTATTATTATTATTATTATTATTATTATTATTATTATTATTATTATTATAATTAAGAATAATGATGATGATGATGATGATGATAATAAAAGCTTTTGCATTTTGTGCCAGAATCTTTGCAGAGCTTCTGAACCTAAACAGATATAGAAGCTTGATTGTGCATACTTCCAATCTTCTTTTAAGTAAGTTTGGGTACTTATTCAATTCTTACCTAAATAGTATAATCCTCTTCAAAATCTAGTATAGCTGAGCAAGAAATACCTAGAGAACAATTTATCTCATACCATTTAGTATACCTGGTTAAATTATCCATTTTCAGAAATATTCATTGTAAATACAGCCTTTTCTTTCCTTTTATATTCTCATTTTTGATAGACTTCTAGGGCACAACACACATGCTTTCCCTGGGAACAAATAGCAGCAGCATAATATGTACTACTGCTACTTGTCCCCAGGGAACACCCATGTACACGCACTCCGGCATGCAGCAAGTTGCCCCATGTGGGGTAGGGGAACCTGGGTTCCTGGGAGCCTTACCTGGGTTCCTGGGGGCTCCCCAGGTCCCAGCAATGGAGATCTAGCAGCAGAGAGCCTGGCCGGCAACTGGAGCATGGCTCTGGCTGGCCAGACTCCAGTTTCAGGTGGCACATGCTGCCACCACATGCACCACCCTGCTTTTTTCTAGACTGGGTTTTCTTGATAGCAGGATTTCCTTGTGTCAAAGCTCCCGTCCCCAAGTGCTGCAAATTAGCCGCATCAGGGAACATTTGCATGTGAAGTGCATGTAGCATATGATACTGCAGACAGGTCTGAGAGACTGCATACCACACTCATCCGGACACATCCCTAGAGCACGTTCAGACCAGCATGCACGTGCATTTCCCTGGGGACAGCTGGCAGTGGCACAACTAGCAGCCTTATCTGTGGTCCTGGGGGCCTCCTGGTGCTGCAGTGGCAGTGATCCAGGCACATGGAGCGTCACTGGCAGCCAGAGTATGGCTCTGAGCAGCCAGGCTCTGGTTTTGCAGGGTGCACACTGCTGCTATGCATGATACCTCACTTTTTTCAGCGCACATTTTTTAATATTAGAATTTCAAAGTATCTAAATTTGGCTCCACACTGCAAAGATGCAGCATAGAGAATCAAACTACATATGCAGGGTGCATTTTGTGGCACCTCAAAACCCTCTGAGGCACCCCAAAACACATGTGCACTCTCATGTGGACACAACCCTAGACTGCAAAATGTGGAACACTTCTCACAATTCTGTTGACTAAGAATGGAGCACAGAGCCCTGTATCATGAAAGTTTCAGTCCTTTCATTTTTACAATTATTTTTAATATGATTAATAGATCATGCAAACAGATGTCAAACTGTGGGCAGCATTGCCCACGCATGGGCCACAGCTATTGGATGGAGGGTGAAGAAAAATGCAATTGTTCTTCAGTCATAGCATCTCACCACTCTTTTTTTAAGTAAGTTTCTAGCTGTTATTTTTACACAGTAAGCCATGAAAAATATTATGTCAATTTAACTGATACAAGGGTATCTGCCTGAGTTTGCAGAGAGACCAAAGCAGTAGCTCTAAAGTATTGATAATCCTCTTCAGTTGAGTTGGTACTAATTTAGATGCCCATAATACTTTTAATGTCAACATTGTTAACTATTTCACTGCTTCAAGCAGTGTTAAAAGGAGAAAGAACATCATATCATAAACAATTTGTGCTATTTATTCTATGAAGATCAATGTAGTTTACCAATGTGTAGGCATTTTATAACACATGGCCTAACTGTGTTGTAATTGGTTTCATCTTCCTGAAGGGGAGGCTCAGCTTCCAAAAATTTGGGAGATGCGATGACCTATAGATTGCTCGCACAGTGTTCAATTTGACTATTCACTGTTTATTATTCGGCGTGTGTGATTGGAAATCTATGTCACGTGGTATAATTCCAACTCTCTGATTGGATGGATGAATCTTTTTAAATGGAGAAATAATGAATGCTCTTGTTTGTGCACGAATACCCTCGTTCACATGCAAATATGGGTATTCATACAAAACAGCTAGTCCCTAAACCTTCATAGGAACAAAAACCTTTCTGTACAAAAACTTGGGAGTAACAGATAACAAGGGACCTGAAAATGTTCATACTGAACAGCCATTCTGAATTCATACAAATATTAATGAACACTCTTCATGCTGGTCCCAGAGTATCTTGTATTTTAAAGAAAAAAAAAGTTTAGTTATTTTAGAGTTTAACAAATGGGAGCATAAGACTATTCTTTTTTTCATCAAGCCAGCTCGCCTATCCTAACACGTTAGCAGCAATCTTGTTTGAAATACAAATGCTGACTTTGCTGAATTTAAACAAGATCATATTAAAGCATCTTGAATTTGTTTAAATTAAACCTAGTCTAGAATAACAGGTCCAAGTAGTGTCCCTTCATCTTTAATTTTAAATATCTGAAAATTTAACATACATAGGATCTAAGTACATGAGAAATAAGATCACCTATTTAAAGAGTTACCAAAAGTCCTCAAACCTATGATCTCATGTGAGTATAAAGCTAGCTTCCTGGCCATAAGTTGTTATACAAAACTGAAAAGAGCATTGAAATATATGTAAGACCAAGAGCTCCAAAGGGAAGTTCACTCCTTTTCTTCACTCTATTTTTATAGCTGTAGGAATTCCTTGTTACTTTTTCTCAAGCTGTCATCAATGCAACAGAACACACTGTTATCTGGGTTTCTCCTCTCTTTAACTGGAGAGAGAGGGATGTGATAAAGGCTTGTCATGAGCAATAGGGTGTAATCTATCCACAAAATGGCTCCACCTTGCTTCAAAATGTATTTTGTTCCCTGGCATTGTGTTCTAACAGACTTCCAGAAAACATATCTGCTTCTGATTGGTCATCTCTGATAGACACATCCCTAATAGCGGCTCCGTCTTGACAGAAAAATGATATGCATCATTGTCCTAGGATATTTTTTGTCTCTTTCTACAGGCAGTGCAAAACAAAGCTGCTAATTTATCTGACGAAAGATGTGGTGGTGAATGCTACATATAACCCAGATGTTTCCCTGCTGATATTTTAAGTAGGAGCAAATAATTGTGATGATTGGGATGCCATTAATTCAAACTATTTGCAAGCAAAAATAAGGTCTCAGCATTTACTTTCATCCTTGCAAACCTTTCTATGAAATGTCTGCCATTCCTTTCCCTGTTTTATAAACCTAAATAGCCAATTCATTTCTTCAGTCTTTTCTCATCTGTTTTCTCACAACAGTGTTAATGTTCACTTAAATAAGCATAGCGCTGTTAACCTTTTAAACTGTTTGTCCCTCAAGTCTGCCCAAATCAGACTCGTGGCCTAGAAAGTTGACTCTTGCCTCAACTTTGACAGATTTTCTTATTATCTCTGGATGACCTGCAGAGAATTGCACTGACTCCATTCCTGAGGCACCTACCAGTTGTAGATGTACTGTGGCTCCCTATCTGATTGTCTGTCATGAGAAGCATCAATGGTATGCTTTTTTATTTCAGTTTATTCCAGTCCTCTTGATAGATAGAATGAATTCTCTTGGACCTCTGCACTTCTCTATCTTACTGTCCTTACTTATTAGTCTACTCTGCTGGCAGAAAGAGTCTCAGAAAAGTTTTTGGCTCAAAGAACATATACTGTGCATCAGCCCATAGCAGAACAAAAGTGTATTAACCTATATGCAGGCAGGAAGGTGCTGAATAATATTTTATTTAAATGAGACACTCCATTGAGCTCATTGGGCCTAAACACAATATTCTTTATAAGGCTGGTAAGAACAGATCCTGTGTAACTAATGCAAAAATAAAATTATAATAATTATAACTATAATAGCACAGCCAATTTTTTAAAGACTAGATAATAGGATAATTTATCTTAAATCTATTTATTAATAAAAATATGATAATTTGGTGACACCTCATGGAAACTGGTGGATAGGAGAGATGCTGATCTTTTATGATAAAAGCAAGAGGCACATTAGCTCCTTTTTGTGATAAGAAACCATAAACAAGCAAGGTCTACCACCTGCAACATAGGGTACAGGCAAAGCTCATCAGAAACTACTGTGTAGATGGCAGGGTTTTACAGGTTATTTGTTCATGGTATTAGGTATGGGTGGGTTACTGCCAGCATACATAGCCAGAAATAACCAGAAAAGAGAGGACAGCACATAGTCAAGGGCAGCTGAAGAAACACTCATAGCATGCTCCTGAGAAGAAGCTGAAAAAGAGTGCTTTTTGACTAACATGCTAGTTAGAAGAAAGTAGCTTGGGCCATTAGACAAGGAAACTGCTTCTTGTTGGTTGACTACTACTGAGTTTAGGAAAACAGGACTTTGTGTACATGCTTTTGTTGTGTTACAGCTTTGGATGTGCTTTCAATCACTTATATTGGTTTATGTGTGACTTCTGTCCCTAGCCCATAAGTTCAGCACACATAAACCACTTTCAAAATGGCTGAAACAGGTTTGAGATAAACCTAGATGGATGTAGTATCAGACTTAACTAATTTAGATTAAATCTCTTTATTGAACTCTTGTTCCAGATTCCCTCCAGAGTCAAGTTAACTCACAGTCCCCCAGCATCCCAGGGTGCTTTGCATCTCCCCTGCAAACCACCCTCCCCCACCTCCCCACAGGGTGGGCAGGCTAGCCTTGGCTGAAGCTGTCTGCTCCAGCCAAATGTGGCTGCATTTCCAGAACCAAAAGTGAATGTCTGTTCATTTGCTTATACAGTTTAATCTATGCAGCTTAGACTAACCTCCAAAGATTGAATGAATTCAACCTTGGGCTTTTTGACTGACTGTACTTAGCCCAGAAGCTCAGGAATTTGGTACAGGTGATTAAAAGTTAATGCTCAGCTGTGGGAGTCTCCTATATAGGGCCATGAGTAACCTCTCCTCTCCCTTGTGGGGTTAACCAGTTGAGAATACAGAAACAATTACTAATGGAGGCAAACAGGGAAGACAAGTGTCATAAACCCATTCATTACACCCATCTACATGGATCCTGATACACCTAGTAGGCAGAGCAAATTGTACTTAACTGTGTGTAGAGGTAAGTGCACCCTAACAAGATTATGCATGTTTTAGGCATACACTCCTATTGCTTTTCTTGGGCTGTGACACATATGCTAGAATCTACCCCCAAAAGTTTCAATCCTGACTCTGCCTCCCTTACTGACACCAGAAATACCTAACTGCATACGGTTCTATTGCAGAATACATTGCAATTTCATAACTGTAAGAGTGACAGATATAATCAGACCCTAATGATTTCCAGCCTAAAACAAAGCACATTTAAACACCTAAGCAACACTTGAAAATGTTACACACAGGTTTCTTTGAAGTTTGCCTTCAGTCTGTCACCACAAGTAAAGCAACCTAACACATTAATCATTTTTCAGCTAGTGAACAACTCAACAGTCCCTAGCAAGTCAAACTTCTGTCTGGCAAGTAGTTGTCCTAGAAGCGTAAACCATTTGCCTTTGACTTAGGCTTCCATGTATTGGGCCTCATACCAAAGGAAGTTTTGCCATTGACTTGAATAGCAACAAGATTAGTACCATTTCTCTTTCTGTCTCTCTGAGATTTCAGTTTATGCTGTAAATTTGATGTGGTCACCCCTTTATGTCAGCTGAGGTCATCAGATGTAAAACCTAGCTTCTTTTACTTTACCAAATGCCACTGAAGATTGCTTTATCACTCACTCTTGAAGCTGACAGGAATACTAATGATTCCATCAAAGCAAGCAAGCAACATGTTTTCTCCTTTTTCTTAATTATCATATTCATACTTTATATTGTACCTATTAAACTAGTCAGTATTGTTTATATAGATCCTTAAAATGCCTTAGCACAATAGGATGCAACGTGTGATAAAGTTATTACTGTGTTATATTTTATGTCCTCGTTCAGAGAATGTATCAATATTAGCTTTTTATCAACATCAGTTGGATATTAAGGTATTGTCTTATCCACCCTGGAAAACTGATTATTTGAGTATAGCTAGGAACATTAATATTTTCCTCCTTTTAAACCAAGAATACACTCAATATTCTATTTAAAAATTTCTCTTAGATCATTCAGGATTAGATGTGCTCAAACTAAAGTCACCTTAATACTAAAAATCAAATTGTCACGTATTAAATACTCTGGCTAGTGACTATTAAATAACAGTAGTTGCTTTTGAATAAGTGAACCTTTTTCAGTGGCCAGATATAATTTTCAAGTGCTGATTATCCATCTGAGCATGCAGTTTTTAAATACCTTGTTCTATTATATCCATTCTATTACATCCATTATTTCAGCAATTTCCTTGTAAAATTAGATTTGTGCTTGCTTTCTCCCCCTTAGAGCAGTGAACCAGAGAACAGTGGCAATCTCTATTGCCTCTTATGCCAGATTTAACCTTATAATACACACATTAAAAATAGATTAACATCTTGTCTCTGAGAAGCTTGTATTTAGTAGAATATGCCAAAGTTTCATTAAAAAATAAATCAATATACATTTCATGGTTTAAAAAATAAAAACACTATCAAGGTTTTTTTCAATCTTCTTTACAGGCACAATTCTCCAGCTTTTCTGAAGAGTACAAGACCTTTTTACCTGTATGGGCATGACTGGGCTAATGGTGCTATCATGTTCAGTGTTTTTACAGTGTAATGAAACTTCATTGAACAAAATTACTTTTTTCAGTCACATAAATCATAATTTGGCGCCTGCTAACATGTGGTAGTATGGTACTTTTTCCAATCTAAGGGATCTCTGTAGATTTAGAAGTGTAATTTCCAGTTTAGAAAGAAAACCTACAACAGAGATGGAAGTCCATGTTAAAAAATTGGTATAAACTAGGACACATTTCATTCTATTTCTTAAAAATATAGAAGAAAAATAAATTTTATGTAACTTTATTAGGAAGTCTGTTGAATTTCCCTTGAGATTCTATATAGCAGTATGTGCAAAACAGAAACTCGCTTTACTTTTGTCCAGGTGTGATAAAGCAGCAGCAATTAGATGAAGCCATTTTTTCAAGACCAATGCAATGCGATTACAATATATGCGTACTTCCGAACACCCCAAAACCAAGAAATGCCAACATCATCCCAAGAAGTAACAATAACATGATTAGGAGGGATCCTGGTTTTCTCCAATAAAAAAATACCCAGTTTTCAGATTTAAAAAAGTAACCCAAAATCCATCTTTTTCCATGGTTAAAATGAAACACATGAATAGTGGTGTTTCATTTTAACCATTGAAAAATGTGGATTTTGGGTTAGTTTTTTTAATCTGAAAATTGGGGATTTTTTTTTTTTTATCAGAGAAAACCAGGATCCCTGATAATTAGTCATGAAAAGCAATGGCAGTGCTGCTTACTGAATCTATATAATCAATAGCTATAAAAAATTAATGGAAAGAAAATACACTCCCTCACAACCAAATATTGTTTTTTTCATGGCTGGAGAGTCAATGATGCCATATAGAATGTAAACCACTGCTACTTATTGCTTTATCTGAGTCAAAGATTCCCCTAGTTTCTTTCCCATAGATGAACTGCTACTGTTAAACCTAATATTCAACTATGAATAGGTCCTGGAGTTAAACTTTTTTTTTGCCTTTTTGACAGATGTAATGGATTTTCAATAAATCTTCCATTCTTTGCACTAGTGCTAAATGGATGCCATATCAAAATTAACCATATCTCAGCCCAACTTCGAAGTTATTGTATGCCAACATAAATGACTACATAAAGTAAAAGACAGTAGAGTTGGTCAAAAACAAGGATATAATTCTATCAAAAGTCTGTCTGAAAATTCTGTCCCTTCTTCTGTATTTTTTTCCTTTTGATGAGCTAAACCAAAGGTCAAAATATTAACCTTTTTGCCAGCATTTTTATTAAAATGCCTGACTTTTCCCAATGTAATATTTATGAAAATGGATTGAAATGGCAAACATTAAAATAATATTACTGGCCTTACAGAACACTAGAGAATTAGGTCCAATGAGTTACTTCTAGCACAGTAATGTTTGTTGCAGGCCTATAACAACTACACAGCAAGTAAATATAGAAAAAATCTGAATGTATATTTTTCACCCCACACAAAGGAATACTAGTAAAAGTAAATCATAAAAATATGTGGACCAGTCAATAACAAGAATACATTGGCTCAGATTTGCTGGTACCATGTGATGAGGTACTTGGTGATGAGCCATGACAAAGCAGCCATAAACCAAGTAAAATTTACAGTGCCTGTTAATAATCTGTTAATCTTGTCTGCCAGGAAAGACCGATCCAAGATCTTGGTTCTGCCTGAGGCTTTTAGCTCCTCCAGTTGGCCATTGAGAGCAGGCAATTTAGGGTGTGCCTACACCACACCCTGAAAGACAGTGGGCATGCCACCAAGAAAAAAACTCAACTCAGTTGCACCTTGGCTCACAAATCTGTGCAGCAGATGGTTTGATATGGACCCAACTATACCCAAGCACCCTGCTGAGGACCCTGCTAAGCCATTTAGTATGCAAATTTGAAAGTCTGACAGTCACAAAGCCAACATAAATGGACAAAGCTTATTTCTCAGCAGTATGAGTATAGACATGCCCCAAGTATCCAGAAATCCTAGTCTAGATTAATTGAAATGTAGGACCCCAAGGGATCATTTAGTTCCTAGCACTGAAGCAGAATAAAATATGCCCAAATTATTACCAATAGATGCTTGTCTGACCTGTTCTTAAAACCCTCCAGTGAAAGAAATTCCAAAACTCTCCTTTATAGCCTGTTTCATTACACTTCTAATTAGAAAGTTTTCCCTGAAACCTCATGTAAACCCCCTTTGCTGCAAATTAAACCAATTTTTCTTTACCTTTCCCTAAAGAACACAGTAAACAATTGATCATTTTCTTTTTTTATAGTATATTTTTACATATTGGAAGGTTGCTGTTATGTTTCTCTTACTCCTCCATTTTCTAAACTGAACAAACCCAGTTATTTCAAATTTCCTTACAGGTAATGGTTCTAAATTCTTAATCTTCTTGTTCTACTCTGGATTATCTTCAATTTCTCTACATCTTTCTTAGGCTACGGCTGCCCAAAACTGGCCACTGTTCTCCAGGTGAGGCCTCACTAGTTCTTGCCAGGACATGTGGACTTTGGGACTGGAACTTTGGCACTCACAGGCCCAAGCTGCAGTGCCACCAGGCAGCTGGCCAAATGCCAGCCTTAGCTCATGGGTGATCTGGGGAAGAACAAGGGAAGCTACAGATTTACACTCACCTGACTGGAGGGTCCTCTCCCCACATTTCCTGCTGCACCTTGTGCCAGCAACAATACTACTGAGTAAGTATTGCGTGCAGCTGCTTAGGACTTCCAATATATATTAGTGGCGTTTAATTTTAATCACAGAAAAATGTGGATTGTGGATTACTTTTTTTAATCTGAAAATTGAGGATTTTTTTAATCAGAAAAAACCAGGATCCCTGCTTACTACAGGTACTAAATCTAATGCACCATGACCACGGTGCATTAATGCACATGTAGACACGCCCATGTAGTGTGAACCACTATACCTAGTCAACTTTATAATGCCAGAGTGGAATAATTACTTAATCTTACATTACCTTTTATGCAACACTTCTGTTAATACATATCAGAAAGAGATTTGTCTTTTTGCTGACTCATACTTTTTGATTCACTATAACCTTCATAACTTTTCTCTATGTTTCTGCTGCATAGCCATTTATTCTTCATTTTTATCTATGCATCTGCTTTATCCTCTCAAGTGTATCACTTGCCTGTTGCCTTTACTGAATTTCATCTTCTTATTTCATTTAATTTTTCAAAATCATTTTTAAATGTTATCATATCCTCCAAAATGCTTGCAACCCTTCCCAGATTGGGTCATATGCACATTTTATAAGCATATTGTCGATTCCATTATCCAAGTTATTAATGAACCTATTCATTCATTCTGGAATCAGGTCCAAAAAAAACAGGTCAGTATCACTTAGCTGGATAACACACATTCCTTACAGAGCTTGAATGTGAAATGGAAGAAAAGGTTGGATGTGACAATTTGGGCATCCAAGGAGAGTCAGCAGGTTCTTGCATCAAGATAACTATTGTTATATGAAAGAAACTTGGCACTTCATGCCAAGTGAACAATCAAGAAACAACAAGCAAGAAAGAGTAAGAGGGAAGTAACTACAAGATAAACAACACCAATCCCTGATAAGAATTTAAGGCCTGAAAAGGGATGAAATCCAGTAAACTTTTCTCTAATTTAAAAAAAAAAAGTATAGAAAAAGTATTCATCATATCACACACACACATATATATATATATATATATATATATATATATATAGGTGACATTTCATTTTAATCATGGGAAAATATGGATTTTAGGTTACTTTTTTCTATCTGAAAAATTGGGATTTTTTTTATCAGAGAAAACCAGGATCCTTTCTAATAACAAGACAGCAGCCAAGGGAATTGGAGAAAAGACATCCTTAATGGCTATTCCTCACGTGCCTCAAGTTGTTTCTATGGTCACAGAATAAGAAGGTCAAATAAGATCAAAAAAAGCAGGGGAGAATTGAACAGTACAATTAGGCCATAGTAAAAAAGTAATTACTTTTTAGTCCAGTAGAGATTGCATGTTACTTCTTGGAACTGTATATTGTTATCTAAATAATGGATGCTAGTCAGCATTGCAGTGGAGAGTGTACTGAGAAAAAACAGTTTAAAATCCACTTGGCTAAAAGTTTTAACTTCATAGCTTATGTTAAAGCTCAGATAAACTTAAAAGTTGGTCTTTAGGTGGGAGAGATGGTGGGGGTGGTCATGCCAAATTTGTGTTTACATTCCAAGATGGTGAGAGAGAACAAATGAAAACGAATTCAGCAGTAAGAAAAAAAAAAACATTTTATTACAATAATTTACTTCACCAAGTGACAATTAGATATTTAAAATGTTATTTCTATCGACACATTCTCATGTAATTTCTACCCCTTAATCCAGAAATAAAATGGTTATAGTATGTATAAGACTATGTACTTACTGATTGTATTTATACATGCTGATCACTTCAACCCAGTGTCTGGAATTTCCTTTAGATTTCTATTTTTACTTAAACCTTCTTCAAACCAGTCATTTATTTCCCCTGTATTCTCCCCAGCTGATTACAGCCAGATCTCCAAATGCTTGCACCCTGCAAATTATACCACTTTCAATCAACTGTACCTTGTACAATAACTAAATAACAGCACAACTAGCCACTTTGTATTCCTAATACAGGATACCAAGGAGTTTGGACTTTATGGCAACTGAGCATCTGGCTCACTATACTTAGGAAGCAGTCCTATCTTCTGGTGATTGCCTATGCCTCTAAAAATGTTTGTCTTGCCAAAGAAACAAGAATCAAGTTCTCACTGATTTCAAGCAAGTTAAAGAAAGCTTGAGGTTTTTCCCCTTTCTCTTTTTTACCCATACTTTATGTATCCATAAGAGGAGTTGTGTTTTACTGGAAATAGTGACTTCATCAATGGCACTGAAAATCAAGAAACACTATTTTAAACATTCACACCATCTTGATTAAAGCAGGTGTCTCCAGGCCCTATTATAGTAAAAGAGTATGTCAGAATTTCCACTGTAAATCTCTTTTCTGTTTCTCAATGCGTTTACTCTGTGCCTTGGCCATGAAAGCACATTCCACGATGGAATTTGTCCGGCTGATTAGTCAAAAGGGAAGAAATCTCACTTATTTTTTAAAAATAATATTAAAACAAATTCAAAACTAATGAAACTTTGAATGTTCAGGGCTGGGAAGCAGAGGTTGCATTCTTCAAGCTTGCCTACATTTAGCCAATCTGTTTGCAGTATGGCAGAGAAAAGCAGAAGAGCTGAAAAGATACCAGATTTTTCCATTTAGCAGTGTTTTATTCCCAGATGGCACAGAGCCAGGTTCAAAGGTACCTACACCACCCTCCTCCCTTTCTCCACTCTCCAACAGTTTTATTTCTATAAACCTTCTGGAACAGGGCACCTGTCATGAAAGAGGCATGGTTAGACTCTTACTCAACTCAATCTCATCTAAATTGCCTTTCCCATGTATGTTTTGTGACAACATTTAATAAGTACAGTATTTTATTCACTTTTTATTCAAGGTCATGGATCTACAAAATAAAAACGTGCTTTCTAATTTGCATCGGAGTGAAATTCACTTTGCTCACATAAAATCTAATAATAGGACTTTATCTGACTAAAGTGCAGAAGAAGAAAAGAAAGCCACTTGCCAACTAAGATGGCAAGCTGCAACATAGACCGCCTACAAAAATGGCATGTCCCCAACCAACTCTCGCCCCTCACCACTCACTACTCTTGCCCTCAGGGCACCATTACAGAGATCTCCCCTACAGCATACAGAATATGTAGAAGCATTCCTCATCAGCCAATCTGCCCGTACTGAAATTCAACGAGGTAACAGCAATGTTAGGGCTTGTTGAAAAAATGGGTTCTATTCTGCAGAAAATTTAAACTAGTGATGAAAAACTAAAAACTGAAATAGATTCTCTGAAACCAGAAATGGTTCTGCTTAGAAATATGGATGTTGAATGTCATAGGAGTTGTACTTTTCTTTGTTCTTATCTCCATTCTCCACTATGAAAAAGGCTTCTTGGTCAAAGTTTTTCCCTGATGGTTAGACTTAGCAGAATTCAATTATTTTTTTTATAATTTCAGTAGATAATATTGTTTATTTTTAAGCATTTGTCTAGAATTTATTGATTTAGATTTTCAGGATTGCACAACACTAGGGGTATGGGAGGCAGACAGGACACTATTATTATAATGCAGTTTAACTACCTGCCACAACACATGTAACTAGGGTAGGACTCCTGCCAGCTGAGCAGCAGAGTGGCCATCAGTCCTAGCTCCACTCACCTGTAGCTCTCATCTACTTTGTCACTTCCTCTTCCTCTGTTCCCAGTCCCCTGGGGTTTCTGGCAGTTGCAGTCCAAACTACAGTCAACACGGTTCTGTAGGACTGCTCCCCCTGTCATTACATATTACATCAGCCATCATTTTCCTTATGTCCCCTTTCTATAAATTTGGATGATTAAAAATGGAAATATTTTTCATTGGTCTGTGAGTATGAGGTGAAATCAAAGTTTATCAACATTTACTGACAAAAATTAAATCCTGGCGAGCCTACCTATAATGCACCACAGATTACCTTCCTGGAGTGAGAAGATGGGACATCATGGGAGTCCTTATTCATGGTGTGTCTTAGAAATCTAGCAGGAAAGCCCAACCCATAGAGAAAAATAGAGACAAGAGGAAACTGAATGATAGTTCCCAGGAGTTACCAGGGCACCATACTGCTAATTTGCAGCACCAGAGCAAAATTTGCTACTGAAATTTCCTGGAAGCAAAAAAAAAAAATTAAAGGAAAACCTGTGAAAAAGTGGCACAAACCACGCCAAAGTGGCAGGTGCCAAGACAAATGCAGAGATGGGGGAGCAGGCAGCCGAGGTCTACCTGCTCTCCCATCTCCATGCGCTGTGAAGCCCCCATACTGAGGCACCCTGGACCCCAGCCAGCCACTCCCTGGCTGACTGGGATGCAGTGTGCCTCAAGATGGGGAAGCAAGCAACCCAGGGCTTCCTGCTTTCCCATCTCAAGGCACACTGCGCCCAGCCGGCTGCTCTGCAGTGCACTGACTACGGTGCAACTCATGCAGTTTGTGGCACCGCAAAGAGGTTTGCAGCACCACAACCCACATGTGCCTGCACATCTGGATCCAGCCTACATGTCTGTGAATGGTTTTTAGTATTTTTGGCCAAACCCGCCGTTTTTCCGTTTGGATACGCTGCCCTGGTGACTCCTGGGAACTATCATTCAGTTTCCTCTTGTCTCCATTTTTCTCTGTGGGCTGGGCTTTCCTGCCAGACTTCTAAGATGCACCATGAACAAGCCCAGGGCTGGCTGGGTCGCAGTGTGCCTTAGCGTGGGGTCTCCACGCGCTTCAATGTGGGGGCCTGCACTGAGGCATGTGGAGACCGAGGAGCAGCAAGCCCAAGGCTTCCTGCTCCCTCATCTTGAGGCAGGGCACAAGGTGCCTCAGTGCTGGGGCTCTGCAGCATGCGGAGATCTCCACATGCCACTCCCCAGCTGGCCAGGGCACAGGGTGCCTCAGTGCAATGGATAGCTAGCCCTTGCTGAGGTACCCTGTGCCCCAGCCAGCCATCCCTCCAGCCCTCCCTGGCAGCACATGGAGCAGCACATGGGACATTGTTCTGCTGCAAAGCATACAGGCAGGGACATGCACTGCAGCAAAAAGTAGTGGCACAATTCTGGGCCGCTAGTATTTGTGCTCCTGCAAAGGCATGCCCCTGCTCATGTGCATGTAGCCTTAGATTTTTTTTCAAAAAAAGTTCCAATTTTCCACAGAAAGTTGATGCTTTTCACAAATAACTTCATTTCCTTGAAAACTTTTCCAATGTTCTCCATTGAGAAATATTCCATTGAGAAATGTTCAACCAGCCCCACCAAATATAGGGCTCAGTAGGTAAGATGTGCCCTGTGCTGGCTTCCATCACAGGATGAATTTCCCCTGCAAATTGTTGTGTTTTTCAAGAACCGGTGAAAGTCAAAGCGTGTCATTACAGAGCAATATACTAAACAAAGCTATATGTATTTCATGATTGTGGAATTTAGAACGAAAGGTAAATGAATATGAGATTGGGAATCATGAACTTACATTTGTTGCCCTCCTCCTCAGGAGCAGTTCTGGCATTTTTCCTAAAATCAGCTGACTGTATTTTAGCATAACTATTTTCTTGACACTGCAGCAGCAAACCATTGTCAGAGCCCTTGTCTCTTCTACACATTGCCTGTGGCACATGGTGGCTATGGTGTGCAAGAGGAGTCAGAGTAGACATAATTGTAGTCCCTTATGGAGTAGACCCAAGAAAGAACACCAGGAGATATTGTACAAGCTCCCATGTCACAGAATGTGTGCACATTCACTACTAGATGTATTTACAAGGCACAGTCCATTTTTCTATGTTCTATGGACCTGGAAGACTTAAAAAGGGATGAGTTACTGGACTTTCCTCATACCGCAGTGCAATAGACTAGACTAAAGCCAAAAGAAACATTAACATAAGCCCAAGTCAAACAAATTTGCATAAATGTGGTTCATTTTGTCAAGTTTTACACACAATATTAGCATGAATATATATTGTTGGTATTCAAGTTTTAAGTAACATTTTGTAACATTTTTTGTCAAAGACACTCCAGTTTTACTATGATTACCAAAGTCACACAAAACATGTTGTCAAAAGAGAGTGCTGAACCTGGGTTTCCTGAAATCCCATGCTAGTATCAGAGACCAACTTGCCTCTTCCAAGTGCAAGAGCACAACAATTGGTTTGTACAGTATATGAGACAGTAATGGGTGCATCAAGGAAAAAGAATTATGTTAAACTTGGACTTTTTTCTTTGCTTCATTTATATTACTTGAGTAGAGCTTTTTATGGTTTATATATATAATATATGGTTATATATATATAAAATATGGTTAAAATATGGTTAAAATATATATATATATATATATATATATATATATATATATATATATATATATATATATATATATATATATATATATATATATATATATATATATATATATATATATATATATATATATATATATATATATATATATATATATATATATATATATATAATGCACCTAAACATATACTTACATCAGCAGGGATAAGAAGAGCTTTTATCATTTTAAAGAGATAAAGCCAAACATTGATTCAAAAGGACTTTTCAAAACGAAAGTGATAAAAGTGATGTCAAATGCAAGCCCATGATCAGTTGCAGAATGGAGTAGCGTTTTTTCTTCTCTTTAAGGTCTCTTACAAGTAGTATTAAACATTTCCTTAATGTATAAAACACAGATTTGTTTTAAACTGCAGCTTTGAAAGAAGAAGGGCTGCAGATTCTATAATGTCACTGAATCCCTTTTATGATGCCACTGTGGAAATGTTGAAGCGGCAATAACTCTCAGTGGGATTACATCCTGGCAAGAAGCAATGCTAATGCCTAAAGTGCTCCTACTGTGTGTTAATCACATGGTTAATTTGTTAAATTTGCATTTCATTTGTTTCTCCAGCTTAGCAGAAATTGTATTGATAAAGTGTGGGAGTATTCCTCCCTTACAAAGGAGAGAGGGAATCCAGCATTGATCAATCTGGTTTCTGTCTATGACTCTTAGTGACTGAATATGTTGCTGTGCAAGAAGAGTTAATGATAGGGAGAAGTCTTTTGTATGGTCTCTTGTGTAATTGTTGCCTTGCTAGGTTTGTAGGTTGCCATAATTTGCTTTGGTTTTGATCTTATTTTCTTGCAAAATTGCTTTTAGCTTCTCTTGGTGATTTTTTTAAGTCTTTCTTCTTTGTCTTATTAAATTTCATCCATTTAGGTTGCTTATTTGCTTTTCCAGTGAATCATTGGGGTGATAACTCAGATGAAGACCCACCAAACTGCAATATGGAGGTGTTCAGAAACTCTGGCTCTCTTGCTCCCCCAACTGCTGAAGAGAAACAGGAAAAGAGTGATGCCATTGATTTAGAAAAGTAACTTAGTGTTTTTACTTCAATGTACCTCATCACAAAATCTCTTTTAAAATGGCAAAATAGTTGTTTAAGGTCTTGGACACCAAATAATAGACCCTCCAGCATAATAACTTCAACAAAGACTTCTAACATCAACAGATACATTGAGCCATACAATAAACAAGAACTAGATCAAGGACATTTTACAGTGTCCTACAGCTCACTAGATCCAGGTCCTAGTAAATCACAGGCCAGATCAGGGCTCAGTTATCAGTTTCAGAGAGTTTAACCCTAAGAATCAATGACAGGAAAGACTCAGCAGACTGTTAATCCCACTGTGGGAGATTTAAAAATGGATAATATGTGAAATAATTAGGATATGAACAATTTATGGCTTTACAGATTGTAACCAATACCTTGAAAAACTTTTGGAAGCAAAAAGGTGGCCAATCCTCAGTATGGAGCTAGACTTGTTTTCTTCCAGTAACAAGTGAGATTAAGATATAATAATTATCTTTATTAAATGAGAATAATTATTACAGTGAGGATGATAATGATGATTGCCCTACTGAAAGGAGGAATCTTGTTTTTTTTACTGGCTGTAAATTTCAGGCAATTTCCAAATGCAGTACAAGAGTGCACAACAGAGTGCACTGCTTTTCAGGTACTGGTTTAAAAGGTACAGATTATTAATGCAGCAAGTTCTGCATCCAGAATTCACTGATGTCAAGCATTTGGCAGAGTGGGGGTGGTGGTAAGAGAAAGATGAGTTTCAGTGACAGGTATGTTGTTCCAGTATTCATATATTCCTCTCTTTTTCTTTTTCTTTTTTTTTTTTTTGGGCGGGGGGGAGGGGCGGGTCTCCAGAGGAGTAAACACATCCCCCTCTCCCTTTTCACATAAATGTAGGTGTTATTTATGTCCCTGATATGCCGTGACCAAAGGAATCTTCTCTGGATAAATACAGGGTTTCGTCTTTCAATTGCCTCATCCTTCTCTTGCAATTAGTCTCACTGCTTCACTCCTTCACACTCACATTTAAAGAACAGAGCACGCATCTCAGTCTCCACAGACAGAACTGTATTCCCAACCAAAACCTTTAGCACTGAGCAAACTTTGAGAAGATCTTGCCACTCCCTGCTGTGTCTTGGGAGGAGGGACAGCCAGGCTGAAGCTCTTGCTGAGAGGCAGAGGCTCAATGTCTTTGTGTCTCATGCCCAGAGGCATGGAGAATGGGGAAAGCAACTTCCTTATGAGAGAAGCATTGGGGAGGGGTTCGTGACTCTATGGAGTTCCTTTATCCTCTGCTTTGGGAGCATGTCTTCAGGGGACATTCTTCCTATACTCACATAGGACTGACCTATGTAGGAGTTCAGAGAAGCTGGAGTGGCTCAGGAAGTGGGGAGAATAAAACTAGTTTCTCATAGTGATTCTGTTCAATTAAATGTTCAGAAGACAAAACGAGGCTCCTACGGGATAAGATGGGAAGTGAAGGGGAGTAAAGGGGACAGCAAGGGTTTGAGGGAGAGCAGTGGAGGTGAACTTTAGGGTGTGAACTAACAGAAGCATAGCTGAGATATATGTTACTAAATGCTAACAGTGAAAGTATCCTGGACTTTGTGCCCAGATGTGAGTTGCATCCACCAACCTGGGTTTTTTAACAGTACATCACTATGACTATCTTAAAGGCTTGTAATATTCACTCACAGCTCCATCACTGTCCAGCCTGAAACCACTGCACCACACTGCCCCTCTGGATTCCTCCCACAGCACCATGCTATGGCTGTTGGGAGCATTTAGCAACCCCGGCAACAGTAGTGGTGGCGGGTGCAGGGTGGAGAAGACAGAGCAAGAGGAGGAGGGAGAAGCACTGCTTCATTGCAGGAAGTCACCGGCATACTGCTTGCCCCAGAGCCCAGAAATTATTCCAGGCTTTGGGTGAAATAAGAGATACTGACAGTTATATACCCCACCCCGCTGCTCAGCCCATCTTTCACAACCCTGTCCGTAGAGCAGGGATAGAAGCCTGTCTGGGCTCACCAGACCTGCTCACCGGACCTCTAGTGGCAAGTCACAGCCATGCACATAGGAGACATCACAGAAGGTTTTTAGTCTTAAGGTGTGACTGCTCCAAGCTCCAAGTTAGCACTAAGGTGATCACATTTGTGCAGCTCATAGCATTAAGCGTAACAAGGCCCTTAGTCATATAAAGACAATGAGGAGAAGGAGGGTTCATCTACCTTTTATATTAGCAGTGTTTCAGGGGTTTCAGCAGTGTAAAATAGGATTACACTTAAGCACATTAATCCACTCAGTTACTTAATAGTTGGAATATCTAGACCATTATTTTAGATATAGTTTTACATTAGGCTTTAGCTACTATTTATCACATAGGCTGAAACTATGGCAGTGATCAACTTTGAATGCTGGACACTTTAAAATCTGGCCATTAGTTTCACAGCACTGGTGAAGTTTTGGTCCAACTGCCCTCTGTACGTTTCTTCCACTGGTACTAGAAGCCAACTATTTTTCTCATTTTGGGCCTAACATAAATCCTAAACTTTAAGAATGTATTGTTTTTTCAGGTTTTGAGCTGCCTGGAGAAACTTTGGATTTCCTTCCTTGGAATCTACAAAGGTTGTATAGGCATCAGGTAGGGATGGGTCTAGGAACAACAAAATCTGTATCTATGCAAGGGTTTGGACTACATTCCTTCCAAACTTACAATTCTACCATTCTGAATTGATCAAAGGAAAATTGTAAAGACTGCATTCTATTTTACCCATTCCCTGTTAACCTATAATACCTATTATACATAAAATAAAATGCCCTACAGAAATCTCCTAAAGAATAGTTAATTAACATTTAAACCACAAATGTCATAAATATTCAATGAGTGATGGATAGTGGGATAAATCCTGAGTGCATGCCATAAGTTTGTTTTTTTTATCTCCACAGCTATCTTGAGCTGGATATTTACAATAAATTACAGCTGCACATGCTTTACTCTACAGCCATATGTTTTATTATTCAACCAGATGTAAGCTATAAAACTTTTTTTATCTATTTTGTGGTTCAGTCTAGTACTAATAAAATAAACTACGAATACCTGACATAACTTTGTTGGTATCTTTCCACTCCAGTGAAGTGCAATACTGATGCTTGATGTAGTGAAAGTGATCTAAAAATAGCACATTATTCCATGTTCTTATGATTTCATAAGGAACTGTAAGATTTGAATGAACAGTGTTGGGCAATAACTTGCTCTTCTATTGATTTTTGGTTGATGGACTCTAACCTTCCTTGTTGGCTCATTTTTGCTTCCTCTAGACTGGAAAGGAAATATCATTCAGTCTGCTCCATATCTTGGAGCCTATATTATTGATATTCCTAAGTCATTACATTGGAGCATAAAGTTAATGTTATACTGAAATTATGATATAACCTTGGCCAGGTGTATTTAGCTAAATTACAAAAAAAAATGATGCTAAAGTAAACAAGACAGTCCTTTTCCTAAGCCCTGGACACAGAAATTAACAAATGTGTTCACCTTGTGGGTATGTTGCTATCATGCTGCCCAGTAGAGTTATAAGTACAAATGCAAATATTTGCCCTTTGTGCCAAAAGTGTTAGGAGAAGAGTTGTAAAAATCTAGAACTCTTAGTTCAGAAATGATACCTTTTATTAGACCAACTAGGAAATTGCAAAAAAAAATTATCTTTTTCTGCAAGCTTTCAGGCTCAAACACTCTTCATCAGGCTCTGGGAAAATTAAAAATGGTAAAAAGTCCCCATAGGTAGAAAATAAACTTCATTTTTGCACAGAGGGAGCTGGAGATGTCCCTCTGGGAGAAGAATTTGTTTTTCAGACCACAAATTTTCACCAGCAACAAAATCAATATTTTGGGAGTAAATCTCACTGTAAGAATATTCAAGAAAAAACAAATTCATCTCTTCACAGATGGAAGGGATAAATCTGGGGGGAAATTGTAAAGGTTTGGAAAATGCAGACAGTTTGGGGACCATTTGGAGATTCATTGTTGGCTTGGAATGATAAATTTAACATTAAGTTTGTCATGGCCATCTGGTAATAAATATCTCGCTAGCCAACCAACATCCATTCTCAAAATGTATAATCTCTAGCAGCCTAATGAGGGATTGAACACTGAATATTTATCAAAGGAAACTCTCTTACCCTTCCATCCACTTCTCGTATACTTTCAATTAATTAATCTATTTTAACAAGGGAGTCTCCTCTTCCCCCACCCCTAGTTCAACCACTAAAACTAAGGATTAAATCAGACATTCTCCTAGTCCAAAGTGAAGTGCTTTTATCAACTCTGAGTGTTAATTGTATAAAATCTGAAGCCTGGGGATTACCTCAAACTTCTAGTTTTATTTCAATTAATGGTTAAGATAAAAAGCTTTGTAAGCAGCACCATAAGGCTTGAATCTTTACTTCTTCCTCAGGATAATAGCCAAGAACTTGCTTAAGGAATACATGGAATTGAAAAAGCTTTGGTTGGTTTGCGCAATAATAAAATCAGAGTAAAAACAAAGTGCTATGTAATTTCCCCTCCTTAAATACCTTCGCATATCATTTATGATTGATTAAAAATAATTGAGCAGATGTTACAGGCAGTAATGCCTGTAAACCCTTTGTGCTTAGATTTAAATTTGAAATAATACAGATAAAGGGAGTGTGAAGAATTTTATACCATGGTCCCTCAAGTATTTGTAAAATGTAAGTGCTGTTTAGATACTTTCTTATACTTGCTACTTCATCATTTTTATGTTGCTGTTGAGCGGATAAGGTCTCAAGTGCTAGTTCCTGTGATAAACACATTTTCTTTTGGCTCACAAGTCATAGACAATGTAAAAAGACATTTTCCTCTCAAAATGCCAATATTGTGAACATCTGGTTCATACTTCTTAACAAAATTTGTTCCACTGCTCTATTACATATAAACATCTGTCATTTATGTCAAGCAGTTGACAAATGCTCTATCATAAATTCTGAGAACCAACCTGCTAGATCATTAACTATCACTTTTATACAGAAAAACAGTTCCTGTACCTTCTTGAAAATTGAGACACCTAATCACCAAAGGTGACACTATTCTCTACCAAGTAAGAAAATTTCTTTAATTTATACCAGCAATTTTCCATTTTCTTTCCTCCTGACTACAATACTTAATTACTGCAAATCACTCTCTACATAAAATACAATGATGTGCTACTGAGAGATGTTACATGATTACTGTTTAGAGAATGCGTTTATCTATTTAAAAGATTGAAAGTTTTCAGAGGCTTCATACCCTCAAGGTCTTCTAGCCATGCATGGTTTGATATGTAATTCATTATAAAGTGACTTTCCGTCGGCACGCAGTAGCTGAACTTCTTTTTAATTTCTTTCCATTTTATCATAGCTCTGACAAGGGGATAGAAATTCTGCAGCAATGGCAGTTCCTGTTCCTAAACATACCCCAGCCCCCTATACCATCAAACACTCCAGGCCCAGAATTACACCAGTGAAGATGCTCCTGGATCCTCCTGGCTGCCAGTTTTAAGCATGCCATGGACCAAGGTCTCAGAGTCAGCTGTAGAGGGATGCCCTGGAGTGTCTTCTGAGGTACTCAAGCCAAAATCTCTCATTCTACTAGAAAGTACCTAACCATTAGATACGTGACTACACTGAATGCAGGCTCCCCTCAATCTATTTTTGAAGAGGTTCTACTGGGTTCAAGGAAGAGGGACTATATCCCTGTAGTCCAGGGAAAAAAGGCATTCTTCTGAGAAGGGGGATCCTGATAATCTGGGACTGGTCCCTGCTGAGAAGACTGGTTTATATTAGTCAGCCATTGATTTAAAAAAAAAAAAGGAGTAACTCTAAAATAATGGTTTTCAACCTTTTTTCATTTGTGGACCCCTAAAAAATTTCATGTCCTCATACACAACTATTTCATCTTTGGGGACTCCCTATACTTACACATGCATAGCACTGTTATGGGCACATGTATGGCCCCCTAATATGACAACGTATTTATGACAGACCTTGAAATCTATTTCCTCTGCAGCTGCCCACTCTTCCCCCTGATATATCAAAGGTATATTGATGATATCCTCATCGTATGGACATATGAAAAAGACTCTCTAAGGGGCAGCTGATGTCTGACGCTCAGGAAAAGGCCAGTCTCCTAAACGATTACTTTGCATTGGTCTTCTACCCATCCCAAGGGGTCACCCTGTCAGATAGGACCTAAAACATCCAAGGGATGGGAGATGGGCCCACAATTAATGTAGATCAAGTAAGAGAACACCTCGAGAGGCTTGACATCCACAGATCTGCAGGCTCAGACAGAATGCACCCGAGTGTCTTGAAGGAACTGGTGGACATCATAGCACACCCTATGGCAAAGATATTTGAGAACTCATGGCACTCAGGAGAGGTACCAGAGGACTAGAAAAGAGCCAATGTGGTTCCAATATTCAAGAAAGAAAGGAGGGAAGACCCAGGGAATTACAGACCAATCAGTCTGATACCCATCCCAGGAAAGATCCTGGAAAAAAAATATCAAGGGTTCCATCAGCAGCAGGCTAATGGAAGGCAACGTTCTAAGTGCTAGCCAACATGCTGGAAGGTCCTGCCTGGCCAACCTCGTCTCCTTCTATGACCAAGTGATGCATTGCCTGGACAAGGGAGATAAGGTTGATGTCATATATCTGGATTTCAAGAAGGCCTTTGCTTTGGTATCCTATGATGTCCTCATGGCTAAGCTAGAAAACTGTGGCCTCAACCATCTCATGGTCTGATGGCTGGGGAACTGGCTCCAGGGTTGGACCCAAAGCATTTTAGTTGATGGGAGCATGTCAACTTGCACAAGGTGACCAGTGGTGTCCCTCAGGGCTCAGTGCCCAAACCAGTTCTCTTCAACATCTTCATAAATGATCTGGATTCGGGTATCAGATGCAGACTGGCAAAGTGTGCAGACAACACTAAACTATGGGGGAAGGTGGTCACACTGGAGGATAGGCTGGGGATACAGGCTGATCTGGACAGGCTTGCAAGGTGGGTGGACCAAAAACTGATGGCATTTAACACAGAGAAGTGCAGGGTGCTCCACCTTGGGAGGAAGAACCAGCATCATACTTATAGGCTCAGCAATGCTACACTTACTAGCACCATGACCGAAAGAGACTTGGGGGTCTTGACTGACCACAAGATGAACATGAGCCAGAAATGCGATGCCATAGCCAGCAAAGCAAACCAAACTCTGGCATGCATTCATCAATGCATCTCAATGAAAACCAGGGACATCATCCTTCCACTCTATTCAGCCTTAGTGAGGCTGCAGCTAGAGTACCCAATCCAGATTTGGGTCCCCCACTTCAGAAGGGATGTAGATAAGCTTGAGAGAGTCCAAAGGAGAGCCACCCACATGATCAAAGGCCAAGGGAGCAAGCCTTATGAAGAGAGGCTGAGGAACATGGGACTCTTCAGCATGGAGAAGAGAAGGCTCAGGGTGGACTTGGTGGCAGCTTATAAGTATATAAGGTGGGGGTGCACCAAGATCTGGGAGAACAGTTGTTCAACAGTGGATAACAAGGTCTAATAGTCACAAAATTCTGGAAGGCAGATTTAGACTGGACATAAGGAAAAACACCTTTACAGTCCACGTGTCCAGGGTCTGGAACAGACTCCCCGCAGATGTGGTGCAAGCACCTACTCTGGACTCATTCACATGGGCTTTGGAAGCATATCTTGCTGGGATCATTTGACCCCAGCAGATTTCCTGCCTATGATAGGGAGGCTGGACTCAAAGATTTTGCAAGGTCTCTTCCAACCCCTAATGTCTATGAAATGTATAAATCTATGAAATTTCACAGAAATTTAACATTTAATGCTCATACATCAAACTGACTCTGAAATATTCCAGCCAGCAAATTAATTTCCTAGGCACGACGGTGAAGGTTTACAATGGCTACACAGCCATGACATGACATTGTATCAGAAACCAACCAACCAACATAGCTCCCTTCATGCCACCAGTTTTCATCCTAAGCACACCACTAGATCCTCTACAGCTAAGCTCTACATTACAATCATATCTGCTCTGATGCCACTGTCTGGGATACTCACCTTAAGGATCTGAGAAGGGATTCCTACAGTTACAATATAATCTGCAAAATGTAGCTTCTCAAATCATCAAAGCCAGACTCAGATTTTGCTCTAACCTGCTACAATATTCTACAAACCCCTGGCTGGAATGATCTAGCTAGGAATGGTCCTGCTTTGAGCAGGAGGTTGGATTAGGTGACCTCCTGAGGACCCTTCCAACCCTAATTTTCTATGATGATATGATTCTATGATTCTAATACAAACCCTGTGACAAGGGCAACAGAGTTTCTTTAGTTGTCATCTAAAACTCCCAGTTTGAATACCTTAGACACATCATTAATGACCTCCAACCTCTCCTGGAAAAGGACAACTATCTGAAGGTAGCTATGGGGGACCAATCTGTCCTGGCTTTCAGGCAGTCCCCAATCTCAGATGTTGTCTCTCAAGCAACAGGCTACATACTTCCCATTCTCACTGAGGCACCAGGCCTTGCACCAAATGCTGGTTGTGCCCCAACATCAATACAGACCACATCATCACTGGACCAAATTATAATATCTGAGGTTCATTCACCTGCAACTTTACCAAATATATGCCATCATCTGCTTATAGTGCTCCTCTGCTGTCTACACTGGTCAGACAAGGTGATCCCTATGTGTAAGAATGAATGAACACCGATCTGACATCAGCTCCAGAAAGACACAAAGACCTGTGGCAGAACACGTTAACTACCATTGTTGATCTCAGAGTAGCTGTTCTTAGGCAATAAATCTTTGAAAACTAATTTGAATGAGATACTGAGGAACAAGAAACTATCCACAGACTGGATTGAGTTAAATAAGGTTTAAATGGGGACTATCACTCTTGATTCCCAGCATGGATTTGGTAAATATTAATCTACTATTGTGATATATGCTTACGTTTTTTTCAAGTATTATAACGAGGCAGTTTAAATTGGGATTGGTGGCATAAGCTGACTGGGGTGACTACAGATGGTGAAAAATTATATTACAGTAGGGAACAGGCAGCATCTCTTCTGTGGTTCATTGTCAGGCTTGCAGCATTTTTAAGAGGAACTTTTTCAAATGGTTATTTACAGTGTGGACCTTTTTTAAAAGAAAAAGTATATGTTGTTATCTCTATTGAAATATCTACTAGCAGAGGTTGGTTTCTATTTCTCTTCCCCCTTTTTTAAAAAATGAAAAGGAACAAAGGTTTAAACTTGCAAGAAGGTCTGCAAGAGGGAAGCCACATGCCAACAGATCATTTGAGGACTACCAAAGCAGAATTCTTTTCTTGCAGACATTAGCAAGCCCATAAAAGACTGTTTAGAGTTATATCTTTCCAGGACAAGGGACAAGGTTACAGCAGCTGGTGGAGGAGAATGAAAGGGAAGGGAGAATTTTCCCCTTCTATATTATCCTCCTGTAGCTATAGCTTTCCCAGTTGACTGCACCCCATTTCCATACCCTCTTCCCCCTACTCCTGTTCCCCATCCCCTTTCTAGTTCTGTCATTTCTTGCATCCCTGTCACCCCCTACTCTCTCCAGACATCTCTTCTTCCACTGTCCCTGAATGATCCCTTTCCTGTTTGATGCCAAGAGGTACAACTCCATGTCATCGCTCCATGTGCTCAAATTTCCTATGCCCAGTTCACACCTTTGAAGTGTCCTGACCCCCTTCTGCCTCTCTCTATCCCATTCCATCACTTTATTTTTACCCTTGGTTTCCCAAATGCCTCCTCCCACATCTCTGGCAAAACCAACAGCTGGCATAAGCATCAGTTTATAGTTTAAAATATTTATGCTGTAAATGTCATACACTTAAAACCTACTCATAATGTCTGACTAATCCTCTCTGAAAATATTTTTTAAAAACTCCTCATAAAAGCCAATGTTGTGAGCTAGCTAAAAAAATAGAATATTTTTCATAAGACTAAACAACCATATTTTCACTATAGCCTTACTAATCTTAATTTTACCAAACTTCCAAGAAAAAACTGCTTTCTAGCATGAGATGTGGAATACAATATTTTAGGAATATTGATTTCTTGCAGAAGTTTGAGAAGCTGAGAAATCATGCTTCTATTCAAAGCTAGCCTCAACCTTGCTCATAGTATGGTTCATAAGTTTTCATCTGGGTTGGGTCACCATTGCATTTCTAATTCATGCTTCCCATTCATTCCTTCAGAACTGATCTGTAAATGGCAGAAATAAAAATCCATTTCTTTAGTATTTTTTATAATTTCTAGGAACTTATGGGATGTTTCAGGATAAGGCCCCTGGCACACATTATAGTAATGGCGTAATTACTATGTTAATCACACCATAAACAGTAACAGTGCTACACATTCAGCCAAGTTGTGGAATCATAAAGTAGCAAACCAGCCATAGAGTTATTACACAATAAATATGCATCATCTTTGTGGCTTGTTTGTATGGCACCATAAATTAAATGTGTAGCAACCCCATGTTGATGCAAACAATCAGCTGAACCCAGGGGTCAGCATCAGGACAAGGATGCTTTTTGGTCCCCATGCCAAAAATCAGCTGCCAAGAGAGTAGGCTGAAGAGCCCCTTCACTGAGAGAGCTGAGGGGCTCTGGCTGCTAAGAACCTGAACCTGGTAGCCTTTCCTGCCTCATCCTGCAGCCTCTGCAGGGCCCAAAGAGGAAAGTACTTAAAAATACCAGGTTGCAGGGAGCCCAGCTGAACCCACATTTCTTAGATGTCCTGGGTCACAAGGACCCCAGATTGGGGAAGAGGATGATTGTCAGATCCAGCCCACAATAGCCCAGGGTCTTGAACCCACCTGGGACTATTGGGGCCAGTTTGACAATAACCTTATGTTGAACCTGGCCCCAAAAGTCCCAGGTCTGGACCTTGAGATAGACATGAGGGCAGCCCTGGCTCTAATACAAAGCTGATCCTGGCCCAGTCTGCAGGATCAGGCAGGGGCAGCTCAGCAATGGTGCATCTGGGATTGGAGAAATGTTATGTCCCATCCCAAACATTGCACCTCTTGTCGTGAACATCTGGCATGGCAGGAGACATGATTGGGATGTGGAATAAAATTCCTCCAATCCCAAACTCACCATTGTTTGAATATCTGCCAAAGCATGATCAGAACTGAATAAAAAAGTTCTCTTTGGAAGCGGCCAACTTACCCAAAATGAACTGGTAAAGACTAAATCGAACAGGTCCTCCTGAGATAGTACAAATGGGCATTGCTCCACTGAAGTCATTACAGAGAGGTTGAGCCAGCTGAGGATCTGACCTGAGGTTCATATGCTGAAAAGTGTATATGACATGCTGGCAAATGAGAATGTGGAAAATACTACGCCCGCCCCTTGTCACAATCTACTTTGTTCACAATAAGGAGTTATTTCTTTGTAATTCTATATTAAATTATACTTTGATCCTGCAAGTCTTTCTCTCTGAGTTACCTTCATCTCTACTGGAGCCTTTACCCTTTAGGACTCCGTGTTTTATTAATGTAAGAAACAATAACCTTATGCAATTTACATGTATAACTAAACACTTGGATTTCAAGCCTCAAGAGTACAGTATTGGAACAGTAAAAGTTCCTTCCTGAATGAACAACCCATTTCAATTATACTCATAGCAACTCCATTTAGTTAGGAAAATAAAGCAACATTTATTTTGTTTGCTAGCATGCTATTTATTCTGCTTTCTTATTTCTGTTGCAAGTATTTTCATGTATGTTACTCTGTTTAGTAACTCTAATGGATGAGCTTGTAGAGGCTGGAAATCCTGTCTTTAGGATAGTGAAAAAAGGCAACAAAGAAGCTGTAAATATAGAGACCAGAGGTGAAAATTCTAATGCATCAGCCGTGTAATTGCATTAATTCAATACAATGATTAAAGAGCTTTGAAGCATTGCTACTGCCTCATCCAGACAGGTTCTGATTAAGCAACAGAGGTGTGAGAAAACTGTTATGGAGCACAGATTGATAGGATATAGGCTGAGGAAGAAAATAGGTTGGGAAGATTTAGAAAAGATATTAAGTGGCTCTGAGAAAAAAGAAAATGGGTTAAATATATAATAGACCATAGACGATGCTATGGCATTACAAATCTGTCATTAGATTAATACTTGAAGGAGCACAGAGGACTGTTTGTAATCTCATAGGTTTTATTCAAAATTTACTTAGGAACAGATTAAATGAATATTCATTTCAAGTTCAAACAATGATCACTTGTACATTGAATTTAAACATCTGCTTTTAAAGACTGTTGTAAATAGTTGCTGAAATGAAGCAAATGTTATCTTCTGGATATGTGGAGAAGCTGCTTTTTTTAGCCATGTGTGCATACATGCGTCCTATGTGAATCTGCATATACATAATCATAGCCACGTGGACATGCACATCCAAGGAAACTGTATCTTCTTGTAAGTCAAATGTTAGGACACACAAAAAAAGAGCAAAAAGAAAATAATTTGCTTGTTTAAAAACTGCAGAACATCACCCCAGTGGGTCTGCAGATGGAAGAGGGCCCTTAGCAGGCCATTTCCTTCCTGACTAAATAGAAAAGTATGTACTTCTTTACAAGTCAGTGCTCATTCACACTGCATGCCTGTCTCTGAACAATAAAAGAAAACAGTAAGAAATTAAGCCAACAAACTTAGGTTAACCATTACCATTTCTTCACCCACCAGCGTTGCTTTACCAACACAACTGAAAACCATAGGCCAGGTGTGGCACATTTAACTCCAACCCCTTCAATCTTTCCTCACTTAACAGCATTAGTTGTGGATATTCAGAGCAGAAGCGTGTTGTGCTGGAAGAGGATGGTTTCATAAAAGCCGTGAAAGAAAGCTTGGGAAACAGAGATAATATGAGGTGCATGGACCATGGAAAAAGGTAGTTGTGGTAATGGTTAGGTGTAGGTAAGTGAAAAATAAGAGCATATGTACTGTTAGGTGGGATTAACTTTTCATTTCTTTATTTTTGTTATTATTCAGTTGGTATGCAATGTGTGGAGTAATCCTGACTACTTTGAAGCACAGTTTTATGTACATTAATTTCCTAGTCTTTTTCAAAGTTTGAGTAGGGGCATCACTCCATGATGGCCTGAAAGATGTTGGAGGGAGCTGAACCCTAAAATGTAGGACATGCAGCTTCTGACAGGCAAATATAATTAACAGCTGCTGAGGATGAAGATTTATGGTCTAAAACATTTATATAAAAGCCTACTTTCATGATCAAAAGCTGCATGTAATAAATTGTATGCACAAGAAAAGTTTCCAAAATGGTTCAAGCACAATTTTTTGCTTATAATGAATAACTGCCAAAAGTGAGGTAAATTCTTTTTTCTTAATTACCGGTTGCACCATATAAATATGTTGCACCATCATGGTATGTTTTCTGGGAACACAGCATGCCTTTTGGAGAGATATAAGTAAACAGTGTATTATCAAATTGCCAAGGAATAATTCCCAGCCACAGCCAAATGCCCTACCCTTTCAATTAAAGAATGAAGAGATATTAATAAATTATAATAAAAAAAATTGATACAACCTAGAAAGTTCAAAGAACTGTTTTAAATTTCACACTGCAAAGCCAACTATTTTACAGAAAAGTAGGGATTTATAGACCCTTTTATGCTCATTTTAGAACTCAAGACTAATGATGGAGTTACAATCGGAATTTTTCATAAATATGAACTGGATGCTCTGGTTTGGTCAAGTTGTACCAGACATGGGACTGAGTTAATTATAAGAGCATCTTTAAGTCATTTCTACAATTCCCTGAAGCAAAAGTGTCAGATGGCTTGGACCCTGACTTACTTTACAGCAACCTCAAGGCCACTCTGTGTTATATTTAGCAGTCTGTCCAAGGAGCCATTCAGACAGCCTATTGGCAGAATCCTGTTTCATGTTATGTGACCTCATGGCACTTACCCAACCACATAAATGTCATTTTCCTCACTTTCTGGGGATTCCCTTCCATGCTGGGTGAGTTGTCAGGAATCCACTATTGCTGGTTTTTCATTTTCTCTTAATTATTTTTTTCATTAGGACCTTGGTTTTGCATCTCATTTAATGTATGTTGCTCTCTAGTCCTGTACTGTCTGTGTTGGCCCCAACCCTCTTCAGTATGATGTTCTGCCATGCTTACAGATGCCTTTTGTGACTGTGACACTGGGATTGACATCAGTTACTGGACTAATGGCAAACTCTTCAATTTGAGAAGACTACAGGCAAAGACAAAGTTACAGGAAGTGACTGTTCATGATCTTGTTTGCTGATGACTGTTCCCCAAATGCCACATCTGGGTCTGACATGCAATGGAGTACGAACCATTTCTCTTCAGCTTGTGAAAACGTTGGTCTCATAATCAACACTAAAAAGACAGAAGTGATGCACCAGCCTGTAGGCCTATGCGAATAGGGAAGTATTCGATTAGGATTCAGATTTGGATACAGCCAATTTGGAAGACAGAGAGCAATTCAATTCAGAGATTCAAATCATTGTCCCGAATTGATTCAGCTGAATCGGCTTCAGAAGATTCGACGCTGTCACGGCGGGGTCCATCAGGAGGGCCGTGATCTCCCCGAGGTCCCTCGCTCCGTGTCAAGGCCGACCCAAGACACCCTCTTATTCTCGCCAGCCACGTCTTGCTGGTAAATATAAGGTTGGGAGGCTGCCTATGACTCCCTGGGCACGGCTACTCGGGACCTCTGTCCCCGCGGTTCTCCCGGACTCCTGTGGTCTCCCGGTATGATGGGTGCTTCCCAGGCACCCTAGCCTTATGGGCTGCGCGTGGCTCCTACCAACCCCTAATACCACGCCCCAAGCCTCGCTGATGTGCTGGACGTTGGTCTGTCACGGTACACACCCGTTCTCCCGGGCCTCCTCTCCTGTAGTCTAGCCCACTCTGGGCTCTCTCTAATTCCCAGCTCCTCACTGGGACTCTCGTCAAGCCCACTCTGGGCCTTCTCTAAAAGTGTGGTCCCGCTCAGGGACCCTCTAGTGGGTCTCCGGTCCTTCAGGCCAACCGCACAGGTACCCTCTCTGATCCAGGCTCACTGCACTGCTATCCCCTCTCCTCAGGGACAACCGCTGCACCTTGCCTCTGTCTGAGGGGTGTTGCTGCACTAGCCTACGGCTGGGCTCGCTACGCCCGTCTTGGGCTTCCCGATATGGCCTCCCCCTCTTCGGGGCTGCCGTGCCCACCTTGGGCTTCTCAATAGTCCCCCCCTTTCTCGGGGACTCGTTGGGCCCACGCTGGGCTCCTCTAAAGTGCGCTGCCCCTTCCTGGGGCTTGCCACGTCTACGATAGGGCTTCCTAGCAGCGCCCCCTTCTGGGGCTCATCATGCCCACACTGGGGCCTCACAAAGCTGCCCCTCTCTGGGGCTGGGGTCTCTGTGCCCCACACACAACCCGGGGTCTATATTCCCCGCCCGCAACCCACTGGTTGCGCTCCACGCCGCAAGCTGCGCCTTCACTGGCACCAGGGTTCCCATACAACTGGGGTTCCCCCTTACTGTGCCCTCACTCAGGCGCTGGGGCCCCACCCCTCTGGGGTCCCTATGAGGACACTGCACCCTCTTGGTGCTAGGGCACCCCACACTCTCTGGGGTCCCTATGAGGCCTCCTCCAACCCCTACAGCCTCACCCAAACCTCCAGTGTAATAACAGAGCCAAACATAACCACAAGCCTCCTGGCTATAACTTAAACACATGCCCTCTGGCTATAACCACATTGCTCCATATGACAGTGGTACTTGCTACTAGGCTCCTCTCCACATCCTCACTCCCGGAGCTCCTGCCTCCCTGGCTGCTGGCAGAGAACTGCCAGCCTGGCCTCAGCCCTGGGCTTTATCAGGGCCAGGCCCTGCCTCCTACAGGCAGCTGGCTCTCCTTAGTTGCCCCGGCAACCCACAGCTGTGCTCATTATGTTCTGCCAGGGCTCGCACTCCCTGGTAGTTTCTACTCCCTAGGCACAGGCACTGAGGTGCCCTGCGACAGATGCTAATTCATAGAAATTCAGTGATTTAGATGGACCGGGGAAAGGCAGACACAGCTGAACAGCTGCAGGTTCTCCTATGGCTGCACAGGCTGTGCCTGCCTCTCCCTGGGTGGCAGGAGCCATAGGAGAAGCCCCCCATGGCTGCCCTGCCTGGCCCCATCCCCCACTCAACCCCCCGCAAAAAATGCCCCATACTCACTGGCTGCAGCACCAGTGGGGCCTCTGGGCATTCATGGAAGAGCCCCCCTGTGCAGCGCAGGGCAGTGGGGGGATCACTCCCTCCACTTGGCATCTGTGCGGCAGCTGCCCCATGCCATGGGTGCAGCGTGGACACGTTGCCTGGGAGCTGGGGCCACTGGGGCTGAGTGGTTCTGGCCTCTGGCTGACTGCTAGATCCACCCCAGCTCCCAGACAGCACGCGGCACCCTGCCGAGCCATGCTGCACCCGCGTTATAGGGCATCTGCTATGCAGGTGCCAAGTGGCGGTGAGGGCAATCCCGCTGCAGCCCACTGCCCCGCGCTGTGTGGGGGGGCTCTGCCACAAGTCCTCAGAGACCCCAATTGCCACTGCCAGAGCCAGTGAGTATGGGCCTTTTTTTTTAAGTGCCAAGAGGCTGGGCCAGGCGGTGGGTGGGGCTGGGCAGGACATCCATGGGTGCTTCTCCCATGGCTCCCCCAGCTGTGTCTGCCTCTGCACCAGCAGGGGGAGTCACAGCGGGTCATGCCCGCCCGCCACTTCCCCGACAAGTGGGAGTGGGGTGCAATGCAGGCACAACTCACTCCGGGGGGGCAGCAGGGCATAGCCCCTGCTCCCAGCGCTGCCCTGCCCACATGCAGTGCCCCCTGCCCCACTCCCTGAGTAACGCACCCCCCCGCCCCAGCTAGACTGGGCAGTTTGTCCCAGTCCCAGCCGATGGGCATTCATGGATGCCCAGGTACCGATGAAAATGAGATGGTAAGACAAGATTCCAGACACTGAGGTTCTTACTCAGGCAGCCATTCAAAGCATCCACACTCTGTTAACAAATCCACAAATGAGATGGGCAGGCCATGTTACCAGGATGTCAGATGAGCAACTGCCAAAGAAGATCTTTTTGGTGAGCTAAAGGAGGGAAAGCACTCTCAGGGAGGCCAGAAGAATCACTTCAAGGACTCTCTCAAGTTCTCCTGGAAACATTTCAACATTGACTTGGAGCCTTGGGATGATCTCATTCATGATTGTTCCACCTGGCGAAGCCTCATCCATACTGGAGCTATTGTCTATGAGCAGATAAGGGCTGAGGCAGAGCAGAAGCACAAACAGCATAAATCTTGCAACAGCAGCATGCCTGCTGTTGATCAAGAAACCCAAAATGGCATCTCTTGCTCAGTGTGCCATATATAGTTCAAAGCATAACTTTGAAGCATGGCCTGATCAGCCATTCATGTGCTCACAGAAACCAAACCAACCAGTGATGTCATGGTCACCCTTGAATTCGAAAGATGAACAACAACAGCTATACATGGCTTCCAAGCTTCTGCCCTCAGTGGACAGTGTTTCAGCTACCAAATCCTAACAATGAACTATACTCAATGTATGAACTATACTCAATATCCATACCTTTTGAGTCTCCTTTCCATATATTGACCCTGTCCCCACCCCCTCCCCTGTCCCCCTCAACCTTTTTTAGATTGAGTACTGAGAGGAACATAGCACAAAGTGATGACAGTGCAAGTCCTAGTTATAAATTGAGTTTGGAATTGTTAACATTATGTTTATCCCCTGAAATTGCTTATATTTGGAGCTTTCTTGTGCTTAGCCCTTTTAATCCCACTGCTTTAAAGGATGTATAGAGGAATACATGCTTTGCATATAATTATTCTTTTCTGAATACTGTCCTACTAACCCTGTGATGTTAGCTCCTTGGTATTCTGCATAGTAGCTTTATTTATCTGGATGAGTTAAAATCATAGAATCACAAAAAGGTAGAGCTGGAAAGGACCTCCAGAGGCCTAGTCCAACCTCCTAGATCAGCCTATACAATTTAATTGTCTAACCTGTTAGCAAAAATACACAGTCAACCCTGACACAACCGTAAGGTATGACACCCTAACCTGCCATTGGTAAGGCAGGGAGACAACAGTGGCCAATGTTCTGCTATTACAAGGTTGTTTAAAATACACTTAGCTGCCTCCCAAGTGAGCTGTGGACTGATTTTAATGATCAGTGCTTTAATGATCAGCACTTGTAAATTTTCCCTGTTGCAGTCTAAACATTTTCCAGTGTTCTGCTGAGATTCTTTTATTTTTATTACTTTTTTACTCTTTTTTTTTCTTTCTTTCTTTCTTTGGTCTTTTGGGGTATAAGCAAAGGTGTTAGTATTGAATGGTTTGGCAGGACATGATGGAAATCTCAGTGTGGCTAGGATGAAAACTAGAATTATGTAGTTAGCTGTATTGTTCTGAAGGTTTCCATTAAATGGATGTCTTTGGCTGGCCATCTTTCATTGTAATTGCAGTGTCTGGGAAGTTGACTCTCCCTAGAGATTAATCTATTTTAAGTTTAATAGATCAGAGGAAGCTATTGAAATACTTGTAAAACTCTTTACACTTGACTTCTACAGTCCAAGTGAAGACAGTGGTGTCTATAATACATCCCTCTAAGTAATGCTAAAATGTATTAGAATATTAATTTGAGACACTTCCTTGGAACTGTCCCATGCAAATATAGTTGTACTGCAGTCCTATATATTTATATACAACCCTCCCAAGAGAATGTATATAATTGTTACAAATTAAATAATTTTCTTTTTTTCCTGACTCGACTCCCCACAGTTTGCCATTTGATAGTCAGAACTAGCTATATACAAAACATCAGGATATGAACATAGTCTTTATGTTCCAGTAGACAAAGGACAGGATCTCATCCTCCTCTGAATTACCTTTTTTGCTACAGAGACTTTAAAACCAATGGAAGTTCCCAACACATGGGAGACTCCTCAAAAGGTAAAAATCCATCAGAGCAGGCTTCACACTATCCTTTCTTGCCCACATAACTCACTACAGGAGATGTGACAGAGACAAAGAAAAAACCACATAGAAGGACATCCTGGATGCATGAATGTCCTACTGTATGTGGCTGTCACAGCCCAGGAATATTAAGAGTTTTTTCTGCTGTCAGCCAGCCACATGATTCAAGAAGCAAAGAGGTGGCTAAGAAACAACTACATTATTCTTTTTCCCAAGCTGTGCTAAATAGGAACCTGGCACAGCTGACAATCAAGCCCTATGCTGCAAGTAAGAAGAGGAAAGCATTGATAGAATAGGAGGTACTCCTCTTCTTTAATCAATGCCAGGAGCTCTCACCTTTGTGGCCTTCACTAACATGAACACATAGCACAAAGCACATATCATTTATGAACAACACACTACAATTTTCCACCTAGGAGAGAGAGAGAGCCACATGTGACCAATGTTAGTCACAAAGCTGAATGCTCTACTGGAAGGTGCATTGGTATCCCATTAGTGAAGGTCATGTAAAGACCTGATTAGAATAAAGACCAATGATGTTTACTTTCAGTATTCATGCCATAGTCACTTCTTGGTCACTTTAAACTCTATCTTGGTTCTCTCCCCAGTGGTGCTTGCCTTTGGTAACTTCTGAGAGCCAATTAAAAAGGAGTCTAAGCAAAATTATGCAATCCTGGCATTAAGCAGACACAGACTTTATTGCACTTCAAATGGCCAGGTGAGAAACCCTGATTTGTATACAACTATTTTGCAAACAACCATGTTCATGCTTACCTCCCAGGAAGCAGGTTGGGCTGGGAAATGTTAGAGTCCTAAGCTCTCAGGCAATTTTATTTTGTAGCTCATGATACGTACAGCACTTGAATCTTTTTTGATAAGACATAAAAGGTCAACTAATGAGAGAAAAGACTCATAAACAAAGGACAATTATATGACACTCACATTAACAAAAACGTAGTTACACCACCATCCCATGAGTTTTTACATGCAGCTAGGCTACCTCATTATGACATGGGCCTGAGCTGGGAATGAGGCAGGCATGCACTGCCCCTGTGGGAGCAGAAAAAGGCATGATGCCTCCTGAAGTTTATGCCTGAGGGCATAATATGTAAGGTGACCTTGTCTACAGCATCAGTTCTAGGGCAAGGGCACATATTCCTCTTTCTCTCATTGACCAGTAACAGAACCCTAGTAAAACATCCTTCTCCCTCTTTCAGGGATTCAACCCCATAATAAGGAAAGTACCAGGACTTCAATTGACTCTGTTCTCTACTGTCCAATTTCCATCTCTCTAGATGATCCCATTTAAAGTACCTAAGCAGAAGGCACCATTCTTGTATCAGTGTTACCTTTGCTCCATTTTCTACTTTGTTACCATTTTTAAACATCATTAGCGATTTCTAACTAGGTCTGATCTGCTCTGAACAAAACATGCAACAGGTTCCTCCATACCCTGCTGTATGAATGAGAACTTTGAAACTTCTGCTGATTCAAGGATTTGGAGTGATTGACTGGAACAGCAGCATGGTAATAGGGTGAATTGTAAAGGCAATGTTGGAGCAGACAGCTGTTAAATTATTTTGGATAGGCAGTTTTCCTTATAAATATTTACTGTATTGAAAAACAGATAGCTATTGTAGTAGTGAGCTAGAAAATGTTATGAAAAATGACTGAGACTTTCCCCCATGAGGCCTTTGTCAGAAGCTGAAACTGAATATGTGTCTGGCAGTCTCACTTTTCAAAATTTGGGCTCAAACTTGCAGTCACTGTACAGACAAAATTCCCACAGAATGACTGGATTTTTAAGGCTATGTAGGAGGCCAAAGGGAGTTTTTCCAGAATAAAAATTAAAAGGCTTACCAGTATCTGTACTAGTAATAATAGTAGTAATAACAGCAACAACAATATATACGATAAATAATGGGCCAGATCTTCGGCTGGTGTGAAGCAACCTAGTTCCATTGCCTTCATTAAAGCTATTCGGGGCTACGGCAGCTAGGATCTGGTCCAGCAGCTCTTTTCAGTAATCTTAAGTACAGAGAATCCAGTTTGATACTTGATTACATTTAAAATATTCTCCTACAATGCTGTTACTACTCAAATTCCTTTATGAAACTTTTATTTTAAAATCCATCATTAAAAATAACTATGCAAATACATTTTTAAAATATCCCTTCTGTAAAATTAAAATAACTGAAAGATTCGAACCTGCCTTAATTTAGTATTCTTTAAATGGCTCCTTCATTACGTAAAATGCTGAATCTATGAGATAATTGACTTTTCCTTGCAATTAAACCTGCAATTAAAAAATTGTTATCATCACTTAAATAACTGCTTGTGAAACAATTCAGTGAAAAGACTAGCTGAAACCAAACGGATGGCCCTTTCTCAAAATCTGAATAACAACAAGGGCTTCATAGTCCGTCAGTCACAGCACCGGCAAGCTCTTCTTTTAAAACGCTTCCATTTTTCAAGCTGTTGGAGAGATTGCCATAGATCCTGGGGGCATACGCCTGAAAGAAAGATCATAATTCAGCAGTAGGAGGTCTGCTTATCTCACTCAGCAGTGAGCTGGCAGAGGACAAGGACCCATGCTTTGTTTATGAAGGCAATAAACAGTACACCTGCTTTGTGGCCGAACTGGCTTTAAACCTTTTAAAGAGAGGGTGGGGAAAAGTGTGTGTGTGTGTGTGTGTGTGTGTGTGTGTGTGTGTGTGTGTGTGTGTGTGTGTGTGTGAGAGAGAGAGAGAGAGAGAGAGATCAGTGAGGCTATTTCGGGCTTTAAAAAAAAACCCTGTCTTGTCCTTATGGTATCCTTTGATCGCTTTGTTAAACTGTATTTTTTAGGGTTCTATTGAAATGTCATTCAGGAAATACCATTCCACTTCCCTAGAAATGGGAAGAGAGAGGATGATATTAAGTGGACAGTGAAAAGAAAGGCATGAATTGTTGTTATGTTAAGTTAAAGAGCAATAATTAGAAAAGAGGAGGGAAAAGAGTAAAAGAAAGAAAATTAGATTCACATTAGTGCTTTGTAACATGTACCTCACAGTATGGGTCTATGATATTCTTATCTGCACTGCATTGCCCTTCCTCCTTGAGTATTACATTTTATTTCAGTGGGGCTACTTGCAAGTATGGTACAACTCAGCCTGGGTACAATGCAGTCAGAAGGAGCTAAACTGATTATAACAGTGAATTGGAAAGAGCTCTCTTCAGAAGAAATGTATTTATACTGCAGTATATGATATTCAGGTGCTATAGGTAAATCTTACCAGTGAAAAGATGTCTATTTATCTCTGATGGTAAAACAAGTTTTAAAAAGAAAAAGAAAAAAATGAATTGAGAAGAAGAAATATGGTGCTTAACTTTAGAAAACTGATAACATTGTTGCACTGAAAGCCTTTCGGCATCTGGTTTTTGTTTTATGCCTTTCTAAATCAAATGCATTATTGTATGTGACTGGGGACTACATTTGTCACATTTAACTGCATAGTCTTTAAAAATGATCTTTCATAAGTAGAAACTAAAGACTGCCATTTTTATTGAGGTATCAATGGGCCACATCTAATTCAAATGCACTTGAAAGGTTTTAAGAACTTTATAAAGTAAATATTCCTATTTTTCTTCAAGATCATACATTCTTTTTTCTCCTTTTCAGTGAAATGAATTAAAAATAGTTTTAACTGTTATGAGTAGAGATTTAGGCGGTCTCAGTTTTCCATAAAGATAATGAGATATATTTCATCAAAAGGTTCATTAAAATTATTTTATGAAAAAGAAGACACATCTTGCTATATATAACATTGTTAATTGGAAAAGCTGTGTTGAAGTACTGTTGAAGTTTGAATTCAAGTTCAAATTAAAGAAAATCTGTAACAATTTGTTTTTCCTTTGTACATTAGCCTGCACGATGCTATGACATTAACAAGTCCCTCAGCTACGTCAGCTTTTGTTTCCCTGTGTGTTGCTGAAATAATGAAGTTTTTCAATATTACAATGGAATTTCTAAGCGTGGTATATCCTAGAAAGTAACTGGCTGTTTAGCCAAACAAGTGTTGAATCATTATATTTCTAAGTGTCAGTCATATTACTCGTATGTTTTCTGAATTGTCATGCCTCTAGTATCTTATTCACTTTTATAAGGTAAATATGGTAGCTAGAGAAAGTAATTATTTTTCATGTTATTATCTACACGGCTAATATCATCTAACAAAAAACAAATGTTTCCTTGAACCTATCACAAGCTAAACTTTCCCTGTCTGCCTTATATGATTAGTCCCATTAAGGTCAATCGAAGCCACTCATATATTTACTGGATTTGACCATTTCCTATTTTTAAGGTACAGCAAAGTAAAGCAAAATTTTGTCAATTTCAGAAATAAATATAACATGAACATGCTAAAAATACATTTAATTTTAAACTCCAGACAGCAAAGAAATAAGTCAAAACAAGTAGCAAAAGAAATAAGTCAAAGCAAGCTTAATGGTAGCAGAAAAAATAATCATTAACATCTATGGAAGACTCACATTGCCTTTAAGCTATGAGGGTTGGATCAGGCGTTAAATCTAGGCTGAGTAAATCCACTTCCAGGACTAATTGGTAGATTAAGTCCTCTAAGGCTCGGAGTCAAGTTTAGCATTAGTGAAATCATCTTCCTTGATTTATGACTGCACAGATTTGCACACTTGTTTTGGAAGAGGAAGTGTGATCTAGTAGTTAAACGTCAGGACAAAGAGATGAGAGTTCTAGGTTTTGTTTTGGGTTTTGCCACTGACTCTGGAAAATTGACTTAATCTCTCAGTTATTTTTCATGCCAGCACATAAAAAAACTCATGTTTTTTCAAAACTCAAAAACTCTCAAGACTTCCAACATGAGCAGCTAGAACATGCTAAAACACAATTTTCATTGTCTATAGTATAATTTTAAATGTATTGGGTAACGTTTTTTTTAAAAGAACATATTTTTATTCTAGTGAATCAAATCCCATAATGCTTCAGTAGCCCCATCTATAAAATGGAGCTAGATAATATGTGCCTCTTATAAAGGATTATGGAAAGGCTTAGTCCTTCAATGTTTGTACAACCATTTGACTTGGTGGAGAGAGGACTAGTTGTCACTAAAAACTATTATTGTTTAAAGTGTCAGAGGGGTATTGTTAATTAAACACCAGCAATTATGGAGCAGGAATTACAGAAAATGTTTTTGACTAATACTTTCAACTGTTTATAAAGCTGTAAGCATGTGTAGTTAAAATGACATTGTGGAGTAAACCAGAAATTAGGTCACTTTGTGATTATTTGTCAGGTTAATTTATGCAGAAAGTAAACACAGTTATACTAGATTTAAACACACAATACCTTATTTTATATTACTTTATCCTTTGGCAGTTTTTTTCCCTAATGTCCAATTTGTACAACTCAAAATGACTATACAAGGCACAAGGCCACAAAGAATTAGGTATTACATTCTAGTAAGCTTATCCCTGAAACCTTTACTCAGTCCTTGAACAAGGAAAACTCCAATTTTTCAAGACAGGACCCAATATTATTAATGAGTCATGAAACTAAAGAAAAACTTGAAAGTAGAAGATAGATAACATGTGCCTCTTGTAAAGGATTATGCAAAGGCTGAGTCCCTCAATGTTTGTACAACCATTTGATTCAGTGGATAGAGGGCTAGTTATCACTATAAACTATTATTACTTAAAGCATCAGAGGTGTATTGTTAATTAGAGAAAAGCAATAATGGAGCAGGAATTACAGAAAATGTTTTTGGCTAATATTTTTAATTGTTCATAAAGCTTAAGAAAGTAGAAATAAATCTGAAACAATTACACAGTTGGTTTGATTTGCCCAATCAAAATACAAAATGTTCAGATGTTAATTGCAGCTGTTTTTCTCTTTGACTACTCCCATAGAGAAAAACATTAAATATCCTGCGACCTTGTCCAGTGGAAGGTTATTTCTTATCAGGGAAATATCCTGTATTTTCCTGAAGATAAATTCTGCAGAATACCATCAAGAGAATACACCATTGTGGGCTATGGATCCTTTGAAAAGGCATGGTGCACTGAATATTAACATCATTTCACACATTCCCAAGATGCATGCAATTACCTCAGGGAGAAGAGCTGGGAATGTGAGGTCTCAAGGGCTTAGATAATGACATAAAATAAATTGCAACGATTACCCGTGTACTTTTCCAAGAGACGTATTATTTAAAACCTATCTAGGTCTTCAAGAATGCAAGACAGAGGAATGTCCACTTTATGAAATTGCTATTAATGTGTGACCTAGAGTTGAAGACAAGGTTAATTATGGGTTTTAACAGAAGTATCATTCTGGCTTAATATCAGTGCCCAGGTCTTAAATATTGAAGTAAGTCACATTTTTCAGGGACAATTGCCTTTGAATGAAGAATGACAGGGCTCTGATCTTTGCTGACCCTTACAACTCCCACTGTGTGATCCATAGCAACTATGTTGCTACAGCAACCAAAGAACACGTAGTAAAAATAGGAGAAGACCATGAAATCTGATGTCATACTTTCACAAGATACAAAATTGCAAATAATCTTCCAAAGCAGATTTATTAAATATTGGATGTATTTTATAGAAATTAGTTGAGATAGTCTTGCATTAACTAAGTGCATCCATGCTCTGAAATCAGAAAAATACTTGTAAAAATCCTTGTGGGGAAAGCAGTAACCCTGCCACACTAGTTGCATTAGTGTTCTGGTCTGTATTTTGTACCTTAAGAAATTACCCTCAGTTCATGCATCTTTCCTTAATGTTCTGATTTTCCTGAGTATTGTGCTCTGTTTCTGGTTACAATAGGGTTTGTAGTCATTCATAAATTTAATTGGAATGAATGGCATTTATATAATGGTCCTAAGCAAGGCTAGAAAAGTAGTAGTAAAAATTGTTTGCAAACTCTTCAGAAAACTATGTACAGAATTTCATTTTGCTATGTTCACAGACCCTTTTTTTTTCTTTTTACTTACATTCACCCAACAAGAATCTTCAGGGCTAAATACAGATAGTCAAAAAGGCTGAAGCTGAATCAATGCAATCTTCACAGGTTAGTTTAAGATGCATAGATTGAACCAATAAGCAAATTAACAGATATTCACTGTTGATTCTGGAAATGTATCCACATGCCCGCAGTGGCCCAGGCCATAAGCTGGTGGGTGCAAAAGCACACGTCCTGCTTCGCTAGAGCAGACTGCTTCGGCCATGGCTAGCCCACCCGTCATGCAAGGAGGAGTTTGCAGGGGAAGTGCAAAGCATCCTGGGATGCTGGGGGACTGTGAGTTAACTTGAATATGGAAGAGATCTGGGACAGAAGTTCAATAAACCTAAATCAGTTAAGTCTGATACTACATCCATCCAGGTTTATCTTAAACACATTTCAGGCATTTTGAAAGCAATGTATGTGCACTGAACTTCTTTTGTGTTACAGATCTGAACCAGTTTCCAGTCAGTTATACTGGTTTATGTGTAATTTTTGTCCCTAGCCCAGCTCAACATTCAAACACAACCAATATTATGACCTGACTAAAATATATATTGTGAAAAAGAATACTTAATCTATGATAAACAGAATATGTTTCAAAACAGAAGTATAAATACAATAAGAGCAATTATAAGTTAAACAACAAACATGAGAAATAAGGAGGAAATAACACAATGGAAGTTCAAAAAAAGCTGAATTCTTTACACACATTTTTTAGAACAAAGGTTCAACTTTGTCAAAAGTTTCCTCAAAACAAAACCCTGTTCATTACAACTAGTTCACATTGCCCTATCTTTGAAAAGTGTATTAATTCCTGTAGCCCTCCAGTAGGCTGTTGTATGTCGCACTGAATGCATAGATTGCATGATCCAAATTACAATATATTCAGTACTCCTGTTACTATAATGAATGAAATCTCTTTTTTGAAGAAAAGAAAGTTCCACGCAGGTCTACACCAATGATCCATTCAGTCCAATTTTTCCTGTTTCTAACAGTAGTCAAAGAGGAAACTGTAAAATCTCCACAATTCACCTAATTGTACCCTACTTTACCATGGGGAGAAATTTCTTCCAAAACCCAGCTGGTGATCAGCCTATGTTTTGCATGAGGATTGATAACTCTTCAAATGTGATCCTTTCTAGTTAGTCCAACTAGTCAATGAGGAATGTCTCTTTGAAAGTTGCCTATGCATAGAAATAACCAGTAGCATTATGCTTTACTGCATGTGCTATGCTGTCAATTTTTTACCTTGAAAAGGAAACTGTGAAAAATTTGAAACTCAGTAAAACCAACATTTTTAGATGCAGATGTGTTTGTGGGGGGGGGGGGGGGGGGGGTGAGAAAAACAAAGGGGTGTGGGGTGTTTGATACAGAAACCACAATTAGTTTCCAAATGAGAAACAGACTTAAATGTCTAACAATGTAAACTGGGAAAAATATGTAAAAAACCAAAACAAAACAAAACAAAACTTATGGGTATGGGAGTTCATGTTCTTGTGAAGAAGAAGCAAATGTAAAGCTTAGTAACATAAAAAAAATCCAACTATTTAAGTTGGTCTAATAAAAGATATCAGATTCACCCAAAGAACCTTGTCTGCTCAGTAACACAAACATTTTAGGTGAATCCTTTTAATACAGAAAAGCAAGCAACTGGCAGTACTGGAGTACTGAAGATTTCTACGGTGGGTCAGTCAAAGTTACATCTGTGATCTCTGCAAACCCAGCTTCTTGAATTCATCATATGGTTTATTTTTTCTATATAAAAGACTTATTATATATAGTTCTGTAATCACCATCTCACAAGTTCATTTTAAATACATTATTATGAAGGTGGGGGGAATGAAATCTCATGCAGATTAAAGTGATTTAGGTGAGGATGGTTTATATGCCATTTTATTGACAAATACTTGTTTTTACTACTCTCCATTCTTTATAACTGTTTTCATCAAGAGTGTCACCCTGCCTGTTGCTACTGACAATTTATAGAAAAGGTAAAAAAATGGAATCAGTATTCCCATGTGCTTCATAGTTCCTTCCCCAACACCATTAATAGGAATTTAGCCATTGAGTTCAGTGGGTCCAGGGTAAGGCCCTAAATACATTCATGCCATTTATGAAGAATATTTCTTTACATGTTAAATGTTATTCTTTGTCTTTTTTTTACTGCTCTCTTCCCAGGGTACCAACTCCTGGACACATCTAGGTTAATTATAGTAGCCTATGGCTATCACAAGCTTATCACAACCAACCAAGTAACATGCTGAAGCTCTGTTTTCTTTGGGATAATACAAAACTGGCTTGGTAAGCATCATTGCAGCCAATCACTAACCTCTGTTTTACAAAAATGAAAATAAAAATGGATGAAGTTTACTAGAGAATCAACTGTATGGATTGTACCCTGTATGGAAGTTGAAAAGTTAGACAGCTTTTTTTTGTCATGAACTTATAATTCTTCATATACGTGTAAGGGGTTTATTTATATTCTTTGATCATTTTTTTTAATCTATTTTCCAGGCTTCGTTATTTTATCAGCTGACAAGCTGGAAAATATCCTTATAACTAAATGCTTTTATGTTTATATTTCAATTTATTTTCTTTAGCCAATCCCCATGATACCATTCTAATTTGATAATGTTCCATGAAACACAATGATAGGAGAAGATGGAAATTTTCACATTAAGTTACCTAATAATCCTTCTCAGTCAAAGACATTGTTGAATATATAAAGCACTTGCAAGTAACCCAGTTACAAAAACATAAAACTACATTTTATCCTCTATAGGTATTGCATGTGCATATTTACTTGCCCATTATAATAGGCTGTTATTTTGTATAGACTTTCAAAATTTTATATGTAGTTTAGCTTTGTTTGAAAACATTAATTCTAGGAACTATAAATATGAAGTAAATCAAACCTCTATGATAACTGTACGTTAAACAGGGCAGAGACTCTACACTTCTTGATCTCGAGTAAAGCATGATCTTGCAGACTGTTTAACTCTGATTCTTGTAAGGTGATATTAGTGGCAATTATATTTTGATGGTCTGTCAGATGTGAACAGCTGGTAAAATAATTGGCTCCAATTTAAAAAATAATTTTGCTATATAAATAGCCAAAGAAATCTAAGAAGAGGGTGAAGGGTTAAAATCCAAACCAAGTGCCCTTCCTCAGGAAAAGTCTGCATTTGTGACAAAGGGAAAATCATATATGAGGTTAATTTGCTTTCATTGTATATATATAAAGAGAAACTTTACTATGCAAATATTATCCATGAGGTTGATTTTTATAGGATGTCCTGACATCTTGATTTCATCATGCTCCAATATACCCCTTTTATAAAATAATTTTAATATGTGAAGATTAATGGTGGATAATTAACACTGATCCAGAGCTTTTATTACAGTTTTGAACATCCAAGATATGTAAATGGTGAATGTCAAAATCATTACAAATGGACTGTTGCAAGGCAAGTAGTAAATAGAGCAACGAATATATGTAACTCTTTTTAAATTAATGTTTTCTGGGCAGTAAGCTGTCTCCCACTGAGAGACAGACACAGATGACAAATAGTAAAAAGATGTGGAAAGAGCATGACTTGGTTTCTCTTTTATTGCACTTTTTACTTTCTAAGGATTCTACTTGGACTTGCTATAATTTTTATGGGGTGGAGCCAGTGCAGAATGTGATGTGGATGATGTACTCTCTCAGAGAGGCTTGCCTTTTGTTCTTTCTTGCTTCTCTTCATCTCATCAAAAATTCATTTGCACTGAAAATATTAAGCTACATTTTACATGTATGGCACCAGGGAAAAGAAAAAGGCACCATCAGGGCATGCTGCCTTTTGCCCCTACTAAAGCCTTTTGATATTAGTTCCAGATGGTTAAGGGTCTGCAGGTATGGGGTGATTTGGATGAGTTTAGCACAAAATAGAATACATGCTTATTCAAATGAGTATATGTATAGAAATGAATGTAATATCCTATAATATTTTGGGGGAGGAGGATTAGACACAAGTTGGCTTCAGATGGCCTAGTTCCTAAAGATTCCTTCATGTTTTGGTAATGATGTTGTAGTCATGATGGTTCTGGAAATATACAAGAGGTAAGGATTTTGCAGATTATATCTTTTATTGGACCACCTACATGGTTAGGATTGCCTGAGGCTTTCAAATGCAATACCTTCTTCAGGTTTGAGGGAAAAGCAAACACAGAGAAAGTTCAAAAATAGTTTTCAGGCCTGTGAATTTGGAAAAGAAAGTCCCAGGGGTTGGAGAAAAACAAATAACAGAAGGAAGGGCAGCTTGATTAGTGGAAGATCATGGCCTTTCAAAAGGAAAGAGGGTTGTTATCACCTTTAGCATGAAGAAAGGTTCCCTAGAGTCAGGTAGATTATAATAAGTCTTGAAGTCAATACAGTTTTCAGTCCTCGGTTCTTAGTGTCCAGCCAGCTTATGAATTTCCAGACCTCGCCTTTTGAAGATGTTTTGTAAATTTCCCTTAAGTATGAGGAAAATGAGGTCAGAAAGTGAGTGGTTGTTGTGTGAAAAGTGTTCTACTACCTGTGTTTGTGTGGCTCTGTCTTTAACCTTTTTTCCTGTGGTCATTCAATCTGGTGTTGAGTTTTAGTCTACTTTCAACAACATAGTTTTCATGAGGGCACTTGGTGCACTGGGTGAGAGAAACTGTATTTTGGGATAGGTATTTGCAGAATCCATGTATTTTGCTAGGTTCATTGTGTAGGGATGGGTGTTAATTGTTGTTACAATGGAGATGTATTGACAGATTTTGATAGTGTTAAGGAAAGGCTGTATCCTATTTGATGTCTGTTATACAGTGTGGGGTTTGCTTCTGACGATGAGCTGGTCAAAGGTGATTTTTGAATGCCAAGAGTAGTGGGGAAAAGGGAAATATTTCTTTCAGGTCTGATTTTTATGGAGTATAGGCCATACTTGTTTGATGATTCTTTTTATGGGTTGAAGTGTGAGATAGTAGGTGACCAGCAAGTGCACACAATCACAGGAGGTTTCTTTTTGTATAGTAGTAGATTACTGCAAAGTATCTGGGTAGCTTTTTGAAAGTTATGTTCTATTTTTCTACTGGAGTGTCCTTGTTGTATAAGGGAAGATTTCAGGCCGGCAAGGTGGGTGTCACGAGTATTCTCCTCAGAGCACATGTAGTAGTATCTGAAGACCTGACTGTAGATTATAGCTTTTTTGGAGTGTTTGAGATGATTGGTCAACTCATCACCAGAAGCAAACCCCCCACTGTTCAACAGACATCTCTGAAGATCCCTGATACTTCTCATGGGAGTATAATCTGCACTGCAGAAAAGCTTTCACGCTAGTCTGTAGAGGATCCAGAATTTGCCTTCAGATTCTCTGAATTTACTTAGTTGAAGACTGCTTCTTCTGCTTTTTCATTTTCTGTCTTTCCCTTGAGAGGACAAACAGTTGCAATTCTGCACACCCAACCATACCTTGATATCTTCTCCTACAGCTTTCTCTACAGGGCCTGGAATACAGCCCTACATATGGAGTATAAAGGAGAAAATAACCCCACTGGGGGAAAAATAATTAGATAACTGTATAAGAGAATTTCTCGCTTCAAAAATGCCTAATGGAAAGGCCTCACTCCAGTTAACAGTGACGTGAATCTAATTATTTTTAGCCAATATATTAAAAAAAATAAATCTTGTCCTTAGCCAATTCTGTGTTCTGTTTTGTGAAAATCCTATCTCACTCTGCAGAAACTCATTGTTTAACATCTGTGGAACAGCGCTTAAAGAAACATTATTGTTTAATATGATACAGCCTGTTACAACAATCTCCTCTTTCCTCTGGGCGTTCACCGCTTCACTACTTCAGATATTTAATAGGATTTGTTTTTTGTATAGGTGCTGAAGTTCTAAATTTATAGCTCTAGGATTACTTGGATACACCCTTGGGCTTTGTACTAGAGAAAGGAAGCTAAAGGAGCACTTTTCTCACCCTCCTTCTAAAGCAAGAACAAGAAAAGGATCCACAGACTAGAAGCTGAAAGAACCTGACTATTCACCACCAGCAACTCAAAGGGCTTTGCAAAACACCTTAAGAAAAAGGACTATTTTTTCTATCTTTATAGAGAAGAAAGCTCAGAAAAACTGCTACTGATCAGAAAGCAAGTATAGCTACAAACTGCCTTAGAATGTTCTCTCCACAACCTTTAAAAATTTAGCAGTAACAGTGAAGCAGTCTTTAAATACCGAATTTGAGACACCTGAAAAGAATTTGATTTTCATATGTGTTGAAAACCACTAGGTCAGAAATATTAAAACATTCCTAAAAATATAGAAAATACCTTAAAAATAAATATTTGTCATTATTTACTTGAGTGCATGTCCTGATATACTCCATTATTACTTAGGAAATATCTACTCTATCGTCACAGTAAGTTCAGTGTTGTGTAGAGATAGCAAACTAGGTTTAACCAGGCTAATTCAGATTTGGTGGCAATCTAGCTGCAGCAAAATGGAGTTCAATATGACCAATTTATCCTGTGTCTTAACAGGGTAAATTGCTGAGACTGCAGAACAGACATAGCCTTAGAATAAAAAGTAGGTACAAGTTCCTAGACTAGTTTTGCTCACTTCAGGCAAATGTTGACTTTTAATAGTGGCCACAGTTTCTCATAATTAGATTTAGCCTAACAGATTTTTTTGAAATAGTGAAGATTAGGTAAGCACAACACAATTTGAATATAAAATGGCTTTGCCTGTTTTGGGTTGAGCTGGTGAAAGAACACTGAATATTTACAAATACTATCATTCATGGCACTAAAATATTGGGTAGCAGAAATAAAAAGACAGGCTGATGCACTAAAGAAAAAAAAGGAATATGAGATTATTATTAGGCGTTCCCGAGCAGCCTTTGCCCGGGCAGTGGATCTGGTTTGTCCTGAGCTTGTGGGTGGACCCCAGAGGGTGCCTCGGCTGACGTCAGAAGACCCCCTCAACTCTCCTGCCACGACTTTGGATGGAGGGGGTCCACTGGATGGAGGGGGTCCCCCCTCAGTGGAGGGGGTCTCCTTCAAGGGAGCCTCCAGGGTCGTCACGCCTCTCAGCAGGCACTCATGGGGCTCCGATCTTCCCTACAACCCGGCCAAATGCCACCTTCTGCAGTGGGTCTTCAAGCCTCACTTTATCACTGGCCCCTGCTTGTTTCTTTGCCCAGACTTCCCATTGTCCCCCAGCAGCAGGACCTGGTGTCCTGGGCCGGGCTCTGGCGTGAAGGCAGAGGGGCCCTTATTTTCTGCCGCCCTTACCCTTATTCTAACACCCGCTGTGACACCACGTGAAATACCCACCACCGTGATCGCCTGAGGGGTGCAACCGTCAGACCAGAAGGGGCCTAGAAGGAAAGTATAGTGTCCCAGCCCTTGGGGCCCTGTGCTCCCCCGGTGCCTCAGTGTCCCCAAGTCTGGGTGCTTGTCCCTGCTCGGGGCTTCACTCTCTCTCCTCTAGGCGCCACTTCTATTTGGGGATGTAGCTATGGTCGCCTGAGGTCCTATAGCCATGGCTGGTTCCTCGTGGAGATGCTGTGGGCCTTCCTGTCGACACCCTAACTCCACTAGACTTCCCAGTTCAGGACTTCCCGCCACCTCTACTGCAGCTATCCCAGATGGGGTTCCTGCCGGTCTCGTTCCCGTCACCTTCACTCCCCGCTGTCCCTCAGCTCCTGGCTTCCCTATAGCGATTCCGGCCTTCCCAACGCTCGCTACCATGACTGCTTTCGCTGCTCCCTCTGCTCTCGTCACTCACGCTGTCCCCTTCGTTCTTGCTGCTTTCTCTGCCGGCTTCTCTGCTGGCTCCTTTGCCGGTTTCTTCACTGGCTTCGCTGTCAGTTTTTCTGCTGGCTCCTTTGCCGGTTTCTCCCCCGGCTTCTCTGTTGCTGCCGCAGCTGCAGCAACCCTTGTCATCCCGGGCTGTCAGCCGCTGTGGGTGCGCACTGCTCACCTCGGGTTTTCCGGTGGGCTCTCTCATAGCCTGCCCGCCCCCTGCGCCCTCAGGGTTGCCTTTTATTTCCGCCGGGTGGTGTCTCTTGCTGACGTCACCCAGTTCCAGCTGAATATGGGCACGGCTAATGAAACGTGCGGGCGGTTTTCCAGCGCGTGCTCCCCTGCTCCTTCCAGCCCCTGTGAATGGTAAGTCGGGGCTTTCTTCCCCTTCTATTTTGGCCTGGGGTTCCCCTATAGCCCCAGCGTCCCCCTCTTCTAAACCGGCATCCCAGGGACAGAGATACTTCTTTGATAAAACATGGCTGGTTTTAAAGTCTGAAGTTGCCACAGAAGAGAAGGGCCAGCTGCCTAGTTGTAAAATAGATTGGTGTGGAGATAAAGCACAGGAGAAATGTGGGCAACCAAGGCTGTGTTATTTTCAAACAGGAAATTTCTCAAAACCAGCTCTTTCATCTTGGTTTTCACTCTAAAACTTGCAGTGTTGAACAAGACTCCATCTAGCCTAGTTCAAAGATAAATGCCATCATTGTTGTGTTTGAATGAATGAAGAAGCAGGAA
>NW_005841907.1:3170224-3189536 GCF_000455745.1 Alligator sinensis
AAAGAGCATAGGGGCTAAGACACACCACTGTTTCATCCCATTGTTGATGTCAAAAACATTTATTTGTTTCTTTGTTTTCATACACTATAGTTGCCTTCAGCTGAGTAACGTGAGCAAACGATGTTCAACAGTTGTGGGGGGGGCAACCCAATTTCTTCAGATAGTAAAAAGGCCCTGCCTGTTGACTGTATCAAAGGCCTTCGTCAGATCAATGAAGGCTATGTACAGTGGTATTCATTTTTCTCTATAATTCTCTTGTAGTTGCTTGACCAAAAATATTGTATCAATGGTGGCAAGGTTCTTTGGGTAGATGTGATATCTTTTAGTAGACCCACTGAGTAGTTCAAAGTTTTTTACAAGCTTTCAGGCAGAGGGAGATACTGCTGTTGTTCTGAGATCTCCAAGGAATAAAAGAAGCCAAAAGTGTGGCAGGAAGCATGGAAGACATCAAAGTTTGCCATTTGAAATGGAAACTTCACAACATGAATAAGAAAAAAGAAGCTAACCTCAATCAACAGCAACACTGACTGCCTGCCACACTTTTAACTTATTTCATTCCTTGGCGATCTCAGAACAACAACAGAGTCTTCCTATACCTGAAGAAGGGCACTTGTGCCAGAAAGCTTGCAAAGAACTTTGTTACAACTACTCAGTTGATCTAACAAAGGATATCACATCTACCCAAAGAACCTTGCCTGCCTATGTCCTTAGACCAACACAGCTACAGCCAAAAAACCTGTATCAATGGTGAAGCATCCTGAGTAAAAACAGCATTGATTTTCAGGATAGATTCTTTCACCTAGAGATTGCAACCTAGGGAGCATAATGTGAGTGACAACTTTTCCAACAATGTTCAATAAGGACATACCTCTATAATCTCAAAGTAATTGTGAGGACCAGTATTAAAAGAGGAAAGAGGTGTGGCAAAAAAGGATGAATAAAATAGTGGGACCTGTGCATACCTGATGCATGCATCAGGTACAGGATATCATTGATCCCTTCTAAGGACATCCCTTCCAAGGATGGGATTATGCAGTGTAGAGAAATAGATGAGGAAGCAATAGAGCAAAACTAAGTGAATCTGGAAAAAATATTTGTCACCAATGGCAGAATGGAAGAGAAGAAGGGAACATTATGAAATAGAGAAGCATTTTTGTACTCCTGCATTCTTCATAAAACCAGAAAAAGAAACATATATTATTATATTTTACTGAATGATGTTCAGGTGACCTTAATGCACTGTATTCATTCCTTCTCTCATTTTTAATCTTCTTTGTCTTCTTACTATGTAATTCTGAAATGGTTACCACATCCTGTATAAATTACATTTTCATTAAGAAGCTGTGCCAATTAATAGCTGCCCTTGCATAGTGGCTATACTATTGCCAGATATTTTTTCAAATTAAGGTCATCTTTGTTAGCAGTCTCCCATAGGGCCAAACTGGGCCTGCAAAGCAGTGGCCTATGTTGGTGGGCTGTGGAACTGTACTGCCACACAAAAGATTGGGACACGATTATAGTTCAAAGGGGTACAAACCCTCCCTGCTGCACCCAACCTACTTTTTTCTTCCCAGGCACCCTTGGAATGATAAGTGTTCCCAGGACTAGAGGGAGGAAAGCATCACTGCAGCTGTAATTGGGCCCTGCATAGATTGTTGGGTCGGGGAGGAATGGGGGAAAGACACAGCCCTAGCTCCTGCACAAGACTCTCACACAATCAGCTTCTTGTTTAGTGCCACAATGTAATGATCATGTCAACAGCAGTCACTAAAAAGAATAGAACCCCTGGCATCTAGACAAGTTTCGATTAGAAAAAAATAATAATTTCTGCTGCTTGCAGAGGTGGAAAAAAACAAACAAACAGTGCTTTACTTAAAATTCAGTGCACTCCTGCGCCAAGCCCAGCACATACCCAGAAGAGGCATCATGTTAGGATCCAGTTTTCCCAGCATCTGTATAGATTGGGCACTTAAGTAAGGCTTTTTTAGCACTTTTATCTAATAGCTAATTGATAAAAGCTCCACTGAAGCACCCCATCTGTACAGATGCCATGGAACCAGGTCAATGTAATGCACTGATGCTTCCAGTAAAGCACTTTTTTTCCCCCCTGACATCTGTCAGCACCCTTCAGGCAGAAATTTTAAATAGATATTGTGTTTTTTCTTTTTAAAAAAATTCTGTTTTCAAAAACAAAATTTGTCATGTATTTCTTTCAGATTTTGTAAGCCAAAAATGTTTTCTTTTATTCTGTGAAAGAAAAAGAAAAAAGAAAGAAACCTATTATTTACAAAAGGCATCTTTCCTCAACATGGCCATTTTCCTTTGTTCTTTTAAACTAGCTCTAATATCTAGTCTTACCATGGGATTAATAAAGCTAACAACCTCTCATATCACAAGTAGTTAAGCAGTGAATTTTAAGTCATGGTCTTTGAAATACCTCTTATGATTTTGCACTCTTGCACATTCACTTTCATGTTAGCCTCTTCCTCCTTTCAGCTAGTTCTCATTGGGCATGTCTGCACAAGGCACTAACTGTGCAGTAGCCTAATAACACTGCACAGTATCATGCCAGGTAAAAACTGTGCTAATGCACTACTGCACAGTAGTACAGACAGTCCTCAACTTACAACATTTCAAGTTACGTTTCACACTTAAAACATTTATAAATTGACACCCTGTTTCAACTTTATGATATCAGTTTCAACTTTACAGTGCTGGATCTGATGCGGCACCGCACCAGCAAACAAGTTCTCTGTGTCGCTCATCTCCCTGGAGAAAGTCTGTCCAAACTTCCTTGGACACTTTCTTTAAGAAAGCAGACAAGGGTCCAGAAAAACCTGCAGCCAAGACTCCTGAGAGATCCAGGGGTCAAAAAAACCCGTGGGAAAAAAAATGGAGCAGCACATGCAGGGGCAGCGCACACTGCTCAAAACCAGAGTCTGGCTAGCCAGAACCACACTCCAGTTGCCAGCCAGGCTTTAAGTGGCAGGATCGCAGCTGGTGCAGCCCCAGGAGGCACCCAGGACCTTATGTAAGGCTAATGGGGCCAGCCTGGAGCTAGCCCCAGTCGGGTAACCTGCAGCATGCCAGAGGGTATGTTGCACAGGCATTCCCTGAGGACAACTAGCAACGGCACAAAGTGTCCCACTGCTAGTTGTCCCCAGGGAACCAAATGTCAACACTTATGTGTACATAGCCTAAGGGCACATCCACACATGCAGGCACACGTGTTTGCAACAGCTCAAGTAGCAGTGGCACAAATTTGGGCCGGAGATTTGTGCCTCAGCATATGTGCCTAAACATACACTTTGGTGTGGGGCAGATTCTGTCACTTGGGGAAAACTGACCCTGCCCAGCAACTTGATCTGTAGCAGGGGGAGCTAGAGGATGGAGTCAATACCTATGCTGGCCCCAGCAGTATAAAAAGCTGCCTAGAAGAGCAGCTTATAGCTACTTGCCTTCAGAAGCTTCTGAGGCCTAGCCAGGTGGTATCTAGGGGCACTACCCCTTGTGCCAGCTGGACTGATAAAGCAGACCCATAGGTGGTGGAAGGCCAGGGCTAACAGGGCTTAACCCCCACAAATAAGGGCCAGCAGATAGGGCTGCAAGACAGCCCAGCTGCAGGCTCTCGGCGGCTTCAGCAGGGGTAGAAAGGGGCGCACACGCAGTGGTGGGGGAGGGAGTGGGGCTGGGGCTGGGACAGGGGCAGGTGCTGCACAGCTGGGGCAGGGCATGGGATGGAGCTGTAAGCGGCTCATCTGGGGGGCATGGATCCTTCTGCTGCGCTTCCCAGGAGGGCATGAGGGGCATGTGTCCCCTGATCTGCACGTAGGGTAAGGGTGGGCTGCCATTGTGGGCTAAGGCTGGGTTGGCAACAAACCTTTTCCAGACAAGGGCCAGGCCGGGCTGTGCTCAGGGCTGGCAGCAGTGGCGCTGGGAGGAGAGCTATGAGAGGGACTGCAGCCATCCCAAAATTCACCATAGACCCCGCAGTCCCACCTCCCAGCACCACTGGCACCTGCCCTGAATGCAGTGCAAACCAAAGCCACCACTGAGAAGAGCCTGGTGCAGCTCCCCAGTCCCAGTCTGCAGCATCAGCCTGCACTCACCCTGCGCGCAGATCCAGGGCACACACCCCACATGCCCTCCGGGGGTGATTGCAGTGGTGGAGGCTGCCATCCCTTCCTCATGTCAGGTGCTCCCTCGACAAGCTTTTCACAGCTCCAGCCCATGCCCCGCACCCCGCCACCTGCCCCAGCTGTGTAGGGCCTGCCCCAGTCCCACTCCCTCCCTCACTGCCATTGAGGGGACAGATTGAGGGCCCAGGGGTGTGGGAGGGAGAGAGGTACAGACAGGAGCAGGGGCTGGGGTGAGTGGGGCCCTGGCTGGGCTGGGTGGTAGGACAAGAGCAGGCTTGGGAGACACATCCCCCCAAGTCTGTGCACAGGGCGGAGGCAGCTGTTGCTGAGTGCTGCACTTTTCTCCCTGCTGCAGCTGCTGTGGGAGTGGTATGATGCCACATGCATGCTGAGGCTTGGCTGCACCACCCGCCCTCCCACCCAGCAGCAGGACACATGTGGTGTCATGCGGCTCTCAGGGCAGCAGGGCTCAAAGCCCAGCGCACAGTGGCAGTCGCCTCCACCCCACACACAGTTTGGGGGGGGAGGATATGCCCCCCCAGGCCTCTGCTTGTCTCACCACCTGGCCCAACCAGGGCCCCACTCACCCCAACCCCTGATCCCCTGATCCTGCCTATGCCGTGCTCCCTCTCTCACCACCAGGACATCAATCTGCACCCCACCCCCCCCAATGGCCCTTTCCTCTCCTCCTGCCCCTTCCCCCACAGACTCACCTGCGGTGGGGTGAACGTGCACACATGTGTGCTTATGCTCAACCCCCCCAAATAATTTGTTTTACCTCTGCCTATGAGCAGCCCTAACCTAGAGTGACCTCTGCACCATCTACCCACTGCAGCAGTCTGGCAGTGGAAGCTACAGCCTCGCTGTGACCTGCTGCCACCTGCCTCAGCACCTGCCCCCTTGTACCTGCAACCCCATGGCTGCGAACCTGCCAGACCTAGACAGGGACTGCACAGGCACCTGGACTACGGTTGGGCACTGCAGCAGAGCTGCCTGCACCTCTGACCCAGCTGCCAAAGGGCTATGGCTACACAGCTGGCCTTCAGACAGCACTGCTATCATGTCTTCTGGTGACCCCACTGCCATCTGGTCAGCTATCGCCTGGAAGATGTGCTTGTTACAGTGGCCCGCTTTGAACTGTCAAAGTGTGTCCTCAAATGGCCAGGAGAACAGCCACCTTGTCTGCCATCCAGTTGGATCCCCAGTGCTGGCCCTGGGAGTGGTTTGTGGGGGTGGGGATTGTGGGTGGGAGTGTAGAGTTTTTGGGTGGGTTCATGGGGAGCTTGTTGGGCTTCTCATGATCCGCTGCAGGCAAAGCCCCTCAACAACACACAGCACTACCTGAGACCCAAGGGCTACACATGGCACATGGAACCAGCCTGGTCCACTGGTGTGTGCCTTTGGGTAGGGTCAGGGTGGCTCCTGCTGCCACCTGGGGCTCCCGGCACTGCAGGCAGGAGCTGCATGCCATCAGGATGAGCTGGCTCCTGCTTCCAAGTTGCCCACATGCCATCAGGCTGGGCCAGATCCTGCACCACCTGGCGGGCACTTGGAGGCAGAAGACAGCCCAGCCCAATGGTATACATCTCCTGCCTCTAGTGCCAAAGGGTCTGGGTGGTGGCATGAGCTAGCCTGGTCCTGTGTGAAGGCTCATGCCAGCAGGCTGGGCCAGCTCTGTACACCACATGTAGCTCCCAGGCCTCAAGCAGTGCCATGCACCACTAGGGATCTCTGCCTATAGTGGGCCATGAGCTCCCCAAGGACCCGCTGCTGGCTGCTGCTGCTGGCTATGGAGCTGTGCAATGGGGGAAGGAGGTACAGGACCCCCACCACCCACACAGACCTCCCCTACCCACAGTCCCACCCCACCCCACAGTCTTCCACCTTCACACAATGCCCCCACCCATAGTCCCTGCTTACCAGGGACAGAGCCTGGGTCCCAGCCAGCTCTGAGCCACTGCTGCCAGCAATGCCCCACTCCTATTTCCTCTTGCATGCTGAGGCAGTGTGCTGGAGCAGCAGGATCATGTGGCAGTCATAGAGATACTCTGGCTGGATGCTTGAGCATCTCTTTGGAGGACCCAGCCTCCAGTTGCTTCAGGGCACACTCCAGGAGTGTGCTTGTTGCTACCAGGGCAACAAGCCAGAGCCTGCACCTGCACATGGTCAGCTGACCACAAGGGGTAGGGCCCTGGGCCCACATAAACCCCAGGCTGGAACTAGGGAGGGTTGTTCCCTGCTAGCAGCCAGAGGGGAAGGAGTCTCCAGGGAGGAAGTGCCCAGTGATGTAGCAACTGCCTGATATGCTGCACCTAGGGCTAATAGGGCTCCATGAACTCTGCAGGTACCCTTGCCTACTAGACACTTACTGCTGGGGGTAAAGTTTGATGTTTTTAAAAGGGCAGAGCACACCCTGGTCTTTTGTATTATGTTATAGCCCAGGGGCTTATGTTTGTTTGCTGTTTATAACACTAGTTGTTTGGGTTGAGGCTATGGGGGAAGGAGGAGGCCTCATTGGGGGCCAACTGTAGCGTGGGGACCCTGGTGCCAGAGAGGGTGTAGCGTGGGGGGGCATAGACCCCAGTACCAGAGAGGGCGCAGCATTTGGGGAGGGGCACAGACCCCGGCGTCAGAGAAGGCACAGCACAAGTGGCGCAGAGACAGGGCTGCGGAGAGCCCAAGCGCCAGTGAGGCGCAGAGACAGGACTGCGGAGAGCCCAGAAAGGACAAGGGGGCCAAATCGCAGCAAGGCCTACACCGGACAACGTCAATGCCATCTACAAGACTTGGGGTGTGGTAAAGGGGTGGTTGGAGCTACGCATATAGCCTGTAAGTCTGAGGTATCCCTGGACATCTATTTTGAAACAGGACCCACAAGGGGTTTGGGACCCATGGGGTTCAGGGAAGTCCATCAGGACCGTGCTCAAGTAGGTTTAAAGGCAGACTCCCTACTCATTACCATTACATCAAGACATGGTGGGCGAGAGTAAAGGGTGCCCAGCAGGCTGTATTGGCATGGTCGAGGGGCCCTAGGGGTAACACAGCCATCCTTGAGGACCCTATCCCATGATAGTGTGCCTCTTTTGGCATCTCAAACTGCTCTGAAATGCCACAACAGACATGTGCTCCCTCATATGGACATGGCCTAAGGCCACATTCAGGCAAGCAGGGGCATGTGCTTGCAGTGGCACAAATTGCCTCAGCACATGCACCTGTACATCTACTTCATTGCAGGACAAATTGTTTTTGCTTTTCATAAAAAAAAAAAAAAAATTCCCTTCATCTACCAACCTCACTATTGGTGAAATTCATTCATGTGTTTAAAGGAAGCAAAGGTACTTGAGCAATATTTTGAGGGTTTAAATTCAGTTTAAGTGCCTATTCTGGCCTTTCGCACAGGGTTTTATTTAATCCCTTAAGAGGAATTTCCCTATAGCTGGAAAACTTGTAACTTGCTATGCTTACAAAGACTTCAGACTTTCAATCTCCTTTATTATAAATGCAGCTTGCAATGAATGAGTCAAATGGTAATATGGTGACTCAGCTTAGCTTGTATGGAAGACTAAAAGTGGCCTGTTACAGAGTATGAAGGAAGTCTGGAGGATCTAATTATCAATCCACAGAACTAAGCAGGCTGGTAAATTAAACTAGAAAACTGGCAGTAAACCTACCATGTTTGATCATGTTGAAATAAACATCATGAGAAAAGGACTCCTAGATATTTTAAAGGCCATTCTCAATCCCTACCTAGAAGCAAAAGGGAGATGTACTGCTTTTTTATTTTCCTTTAAGAGATAATAAAAGCACATTTGTTCCATTTATACAAGTGTTACATTTCTGAATTTTCAGACAAACTTTGACGGAAAACACCTGAGATTTACAAGTGTATAACACACTAGCAATAAAGAAAGAGACAATATCATAAGATGATTCCATTTAATCTATGGCTAGACTGACTAATACTATATGAGATAAAGCCATAGGGGGGGTTACATAAAATACACAGTTCTGTCATACATCATCTATATCAGAAAAAGAAAATGGAATTATGAGTGGTAGTGTTGGAGTAAGACTGTAACCACAATGGTACAAGACATACGTGAAAGGCAAGGATTTTTGTGGGAGATATCTTTTATCAGATCAACCATTTCTTTGGTTCAGTAAAAGATATTCCCCACAAAAATCCTTGCCTCACAGAAGGGATTATGAATTTAGATTTAGAAAGTTAGGAATTTCAGATGGCTATTCAGTTCTCTAGTTTATTTCCCTATCAGTGCTATTTTCCATTTCTATCTTTGAAAATAAAATCAAATACATAAATTCAAGCAGAATCAAATTGCACAAAAGGCACAAAATTATCAGAGATGCAACTATCTGCAGTGAGTACAGACTGACTGCCAAATAAGTCAGTCTGTAGTTTCACACTTACCTTTGGGTGTAGACACACAAACTAGTTGCTATGGAATAATTTACTACAGATTTTAATCTGTAGTAAATTACTCCAGAAAAAGGAGCAGACACATGACCTGCTATCCTAAGGTGACAGCAGGCACATCTACATGAGCCGCTACTGCAGTGGTTACTGTGCATTTATTTAGTACTTGTACAAGCAAGTACTAAATAAATGTGCAGCAACCTGAGTTACTTTATGATAGCGCCAGCAAATGCCTTTTAAGTGACGCTTACTGTGCAGTAGTCTAATACTACTGCACAGTAGCATTTTGGCACAGTTTTTGCCATGTGACGCTACTGCATGGTAGTATTGGGCAACTGTGCAGTCAGCATCTTGTTTAGACATGGCCAGCCTGCAGTAGGCACTATTATAGCACAAGGTCACTAGGTAGCAAGTGATTCAATTTGTGAGAGGGACTCCCAGATTAAACTGAGTAGAGAAGGGGATACATGACAAGTTCTAAATTTTAGTACTTCTACTAAAATGGGATGTATAATAAAGTTACATATTTGTCATTGGGTGACTTTACCCTGGATTCTAGTGATTTACTACATAGTAGACCTGTGCATTATGTGTCTACCTTGCTTTCATTACACAGTGGGTGCATCTACACGAGATGTTAACTGCGCAGTAGTGTGCCACAGCACAGACAGTGCTAATACACTGCTACATAGTATTATTAGGCTACTGCACAGCAGCATCACCTAAAAAACATTTGCTGGTGAACTCCAGTTACTGTGCATTTATTTAGTACTTGATTATACAAGTACTAAATTAAATGAACAGTAACTACCAATGCACATCAATGAATGCGTAGACACACCCAGTAAAGTCAATTTATTACTTTGTCTATTACTCTGTAAATGTGGCCTCATTTAAATGTGGCTGCATTTACAGAAGACACCTACTGGTCAGTAGCTTGCTGCTACTGTGCAGTAGTGTCACAGGGCACAAAACCGTGACACGATGCTACTGTACAGTAGTAATAAGCTACTATGTGATAGTAACGAGCTACTGTGCAGTAAGCATCACCACCAAGCCTGGTGGGGAAGTTACTGTGTGGTAACTCTGGTGCTTGGGTATGCAAGTACTAAATGACTGTGCAGTAAGAAAGGCCTCAAATGCAAACTGTGTATTCACATTCAAGCTTTTACATCTGACTGGTCCCTAAGAGTAAAAAGTGGATTTGGAATTATACAGTGCTAAAACTAGCCAGCAAACTAATTAATATATTTATCTGACTCTCAAAGTTGTTGTAATGCCTCCCACATTCTTGTACTACATTCACTTAAACGGATATTTCTATGAATAAAGCCAAGAATTTGGGATATAAAGATAGTAAATGACTCCCTAGATTATTTTACTAAGTCAGAAAACAAAGAAAACAAGAATTAAAAATTCTGATCAAAATAATGATGGTAGCAATATCCTTTATAGTTTTGTGGAATTTTGAGAATTTTCTTTAAAGTCTTCTGATGTTAAAGGCAATTTAGGTTAATCATGTAATATATGTGCTTTTGAATGAGCTTTCTTTTGTTTTACAGTAACGTCTTATATTCAGATAACCTGGAGCCACGTAGAATGAAATGGAAAAGAAGAAACAAACAACAATACCTTTGCAGAAATGCTGCAGGTTTTGGAACTTAGATTTACATTTGAGGATTCACATTCAATGCTGCATTGAAATCCAGATCTAACTTTGGAAAATACATAATAAAATTATCATTTACCTATCCAAAATGTTATTCCAAAATGTTATTCCAAAATGTTATGGCAAACTATATTTCATTGCCCCATTATTTATAATTTCTGAAACTGATATAGAAGTAGCAAATAACTTTCACTTCAGCTATGTTTGTCGGGTTCTAGCAAATATAAGGTCTTGTGCTGCTGGATATGAAATTGATGTTATTAATGTATTTTCACTGATAGTGAAAAGCTTATCCTAAATTTGTAGTCAACCAAAGAGAAAAAAAAAACATATACCTGACTCTAGATAAGCTGAACTACTTAATTATCTAAAGCTTTCTCGCTATCTGTAATGATAACAAAATGCATTTTATATAGCATGGTTAACTTATTCACTCTCAGCCTTGACAGCTAAAGTATATCAATGCTCATCACGCAAAAGCAGGATTGTCCTTTATCTAGCTATATGCGTGGGTGATTGTTAAAATATGCTCCAAACTGGAAGAAATATTTCAATTTACTATAATCAGCGTCAAAGGTCCATCGGAGCCTAGTAGCATAGTTAAGGCACACCTGTTTCTGTAGCCAAAAGCACACATGGGAGTGATGTGGACAGCGACCTTTAACTTCCAGCCTGGGCAGCCAGGTACACATTTATAGCTGGGTCAATTGAAAACAACCTTCTGCCTGAGTTCGTTCAAACTGTAAGGCTAGAATAGATAAAGGGTAAATTGCAGACTGGCTCCTGAAATACCTCCAATTTAGGCTACGGTATAACTAAAAATGAGGCACCTATTCTTGGAAGAATGATTCAAAGAAATGGGATTAGGTTCCTAGGATCCTTTTACAGTCAGTGAGGAGAGTTACATGCCCTCAATAGGCAATTCAAAAAGCACAGACACAGAGTGGGGAACTATACAGAACTACCTAACAGGAAAAACTAAATGCAGGATCTGTCTGAACTTGTTTTCTTCTCTAGATCTTAGGTATGTGGTACAAGATCCAGAGCCCAGGAACTGTAGTTAGAGCACACACTGGATGCATCTACATGTGCAGTTAATGAGAAGCATTAATCTCCAGCACATACGACTCCCGAGTTTATTGCTCCCAGACACCATGTTTATACGTGCGCCTGGGAACACAGTAAGTTGAGCTGGGTTGGAGTGGCCTTGACTGCCAGGGAGTCTGCGGGGGTCAGCCTGCCAGCCTGGGGCTGCTCTGACCTGGCTCATTGTGCTGTGGACCAGCTGGCCAGGGCACAAGGGTACAGGGCCAGTCTCATGCCCAGCCAGCCCTGGCAACATCTAAACATGTGTTGCTGTACAGTAAATAACACCACCACAGGATAGTACTTGTATTTACGAGGAATAACCTATGGTGGCATTTATTAGTTTACTGTGACCTAGTAGGGCCACATGCGTAGATGTGAAGACTTTACTGAAAAGCTAATTAGGCAGCTCCACAGTAAGCATCTTATGCAGACGTGCCCACTGAGATATTGGAGACTCCATTTCTAGACCCTCCTTATCCTAAGCAGGGGGTTCAAGCACACACTTCCAGTTTCTCAGGTAAAGGCCCTTAAAAAATAGTCTATGGGGGGGCAAGGCAGGGGGGAAAGAGGGGAAGGGCACCTTTCACCCCTACTGTTGAAACTGAGACACCATGTGGACAAGAATGCTTGGAATGGAAAGAAAGAAACCAAGAGGAAGTCAGACTCAGCGGGGTTGGAAGCAACTGGGTTATCATCCCAGATCTGTGTATACATTTTATGTCTTATAGTCCTTGGATAAAAAACAGAAATAACCCAGATTGCCCTCCAGTGCTGCATTCCCTAGCCACTAGATATGGAGTCAGGCTGCACCTTGCTTGCTTGCTGTCTGGCCCATGGTCTTTTGCATTGTGATCTTAGCTTTAACACAAGGAAAGGAGGTTGCATGCCCCCCAGGTCATAAGCAGATCTAGGATTTTGAAAAGGAGGGTGCACTTGCAGGGGTGACTACAACCCTCAATTCCCAACACCCCACACTGGGGAGGAAAGACCATATGGCTGTGGCAGCAGCCAAGGACTTTTTTGAGTTCCATGGCTCTTGGCACCTTCTCCCCTCCAGTGCTTCCCCGCAATAAGATTTGTCCAGGGTGCAAGCCCTGCTAATTATGCATCTGAGGAGAGGAAGGGGGGTCCTTCTTGATGCTGCTACCATTCCTGGCTGACTCAAGACAGCTTCAGGGACTCTGGGGAGCAGCTGTGCAGAATGCCAGGCTAAGATGGTGACAACCATGGCAGCAGGGGGTTCCCCCTTCCTGCACCTGCTCCCTGTGAGTGGGGAACAGCTGAGGACCCTGGCACAAAGGAGGCAAAGGAAGAGGAAACTGTTCCATTGCCACCACTGTCCCCACTGAGCCCAGCACCCTGTAAAGCTGTTCCTCCCAGCCCCCAGCTGAAGCAGGGCTCTTCCCTCCCTGGGTCAGCCAGAGGCTATGGCAGCAGCAGGCAGATCCTCCCTTCCTGCACTCATTATCTGCCTCCCCCATTAGGCATTACCCCAGCCTGGGGGTCCTAGTCACACATCTCCCCAACCTGTAGCCCCTGCATGGTCTGAGCTCACTTCCTGCCCAGATTCTGCAAGAGACCCAGGTATCTGGGGCTGTGGGAAACTGGAGCCACTAGTATATGAGCTATGAAGTGGAACCAGGGGTGCAACCACACCACCACGTCCCCCTGGATTGGCTCCTGCCCCAACTATGTTGTGGTTTGGTGGTTAAGACAATCTTACGGGGGTGAGAGATGTGAATTTGAGCCGCTCTCACTGAGCGGGGAATAACAATTTTATTCTCCTATTTTCTCAATGGCTGTTAAAGGTGAGCTGTACTGAATGAAATTATGAAGTCATAACTAAAAAAATTAAACATGGCTGCTATGCTTTGGACTGAAGTTAGTGCTGTTGTTGTATGGTATATGTACTTTGAATTTACCTGGAACATCAGACCTCTCTGAGAACTAAGGCAACATTTAGGCATCTTCTCTGCTTCATCCTGGATCACAATGGAGCTTAGGGGTGCATACGTGCATGTATTTCATATATATATGAAATGCACACATGTATACACCCCTATATATATATATAAATATATATTTATATATTAGGGGTGTATACATGTGTGCATTTCATATATATATATATATATATGAAATACATTCACGTATGCACCCCTACCTGTCATAGTTGTATGTGTGCACACATGCTCATATGCATGAAGGAAAAGCCATGCACTTTTACTAAGTAAGGCCCAACAGCATAAATGAGCTACTGTGAAAGCTCAGCATTTCAACTGAATCAAAAGGTAAACAGTTAAAGGTCTGAGTAGGAAAGTAGTGAACAAGAGTTGAGATAAAATTACTGGAGAAATGCTTATTGGACCACTCTTTCTTTTCCTCTCCAGCAACATGTATTGTTCCACAACAATGAAGATAGCAACTTGATTGTTCTCCTTAAGCTACGCAAAATGAATACTGAAGTTTCCTTTTCTGAATGCTAACATTACATATGGTTTCAGCATATGCCACAATAACCCATCAAATTTAATTACCACTTTGCACCTGGAAATTAATTTTTTTGAAACCCTCCAAGTCAAACTTTCTGGAGTTCTTCTGATGGGGGACTATTATTATTATTACTTTTGAAAGGTCCATTGTGTGAAACAGACTTATCGTATCATTACTCTAGGACATTAAATTGTTCAGTGGATTGAGCTCATTCCCCTCTAAGTATGTTGAGTCATGCAGCTTCTACACAGGGTTTTCAAAATTCTATTATCTCTTGCAACCTCTGTGACCTGCCCTACTGACTGACTGGCACCTCCACTGTGTGGGGTTAGGATACCTTGGGGCTTTCACTTTGAAGGTCTTTTGAAAACTGTTCTTTTAGAAGTCAAACAAGGCTTCACAATTATAAAGTAATCCAGGAACCTTTTCTCTTTTTTTAAGTCCTTGCCCCTAGTCTCCAGTGCCTATGGACCCATGTGTCTGAATGAACTCTACTAAAAAAAAAGAGATACAAATTACAACTCTGGTGTTTAAGCTGACCTGTAATTATCTGAATTGAATCTGACATAGATGCTCCTACATTTTAAAAGCTGCAGTGATCATTGGCAACCTATCAAACCCTGGCAGCTCAACAAACAGGTTTTAGGGAAATTTTCTAATTGCAACAGAATTATGACCCTGTTCACATTTTCATAGACAGGGGTTGGAAACTTTAGCTGATAATGTTGTCAGTAAAATCAGCCATCCTATCAACACAACTGATAGCCCTGGGCAATGATGTCTTCTTTCAATTGGCACTTTGCTTTACAAAGTTGGTCCATGTGTAAATTGGCAGGAGTACTTGATGAACTGAATCAGATGAAGCTGAACCGCCAAATATGTGTAGAGAGAAAGCACTTATCCTGGGCAACTTGCAAAAACTAATCAGAGCAGCAGAACATATATCAACATAATTCTGGATAATACACTAATGATTTTGCTTCAAGGGACAGGTAGGTGTGGAAAGGTATGGACTTGGTAAGTTTGGGCTTGATTTTTTTTTAAAATAAATACTCAACTACAAGTCTACTATTCTAAAGAAAAATTATATACCCTAATCTAGTTCTAGCTTGTGCATGAAAGATGCAAGTTTAAGGAACGAGATTGCAAGTAGCTAGTTGTTTTTATATTATTTTTTTCAGATGTATAGTCTTCTGGAATTTTGCATGAAAACAGACTGGAGAGACAAAGGAAATTAGTTGTTCTATGAGTATGTGCACTATCTCATGTGTTTTGACAGCAGAAAAATAATTAACCAAAAATATTGTTCACAATCCATCTGGAAAAAAAGGCAAAATAGTCCCAAATTCATAAAAGTACTTAAGCACATACTTTAAGTACATGATTAGTCAAACTAAAGTCAATTGCACTTCTTGGCTAAGTACAGACAGTTGAAAAGGGACCACAAGTTAAGCTGCATGCAGGAGGGGAACTGCATGCGGCCTGCAGGCCACCAGTCGGAAAGTATGGTACTTTAATCTATATTTTCTTGCTCCGTATTTCCTCAGAGCCAGCAAACAATTCAAGTTCCAATTTATTTCTTAATAAAAAAGGGAATATAGAAAGTGCTTGCTCTGCTTTTCATAAAAGCATAGTTTATTATGCAGATAATCCATATGATCCAAAAAGAGAAAAATACCCACTTTATGCAGGTGTGTGGGCATGGCTGAGCTTATATTCACTGCCAGAAATCTAATAAAGGTCTGTGGAATTATCCTTGTTGGATAAATGTGTAATCTTTCACTCAGTAACGTTACAAGAAACTGTTTGGCATGGTGAATAAAGTGCAGTTTTTGCAAAGCCATAGGACAGTAGTGATTTATCTTGTTAAACAGGAAAAACTGACTAATACCCAACTATTTAACATTTCTTAGAAAACTTCAAGAGGCTCTTCTTGCTCAGCCACATGAAAAAAAGAAAATAAAGTAAAATCAGGAGCATAGCTAAAGCTTCAGGGGTTTTCACATCAAATTTCAAAAGACTTTCCAAAAATTGCAGCATTTTTTGTCTGTTTTCATTTCTGCTTCCTATTTTGCTTGTCTCGGCTCTTATATTTTAATACTATATAATAGAAAAGAAAGGGTTAGCACATATATTAGCTCACATAGTTTTATATAAGCCTTTATGGCTGCCTGAGTGAGTTTTAAAAGAAAACCCACAAAACTGTTCAATACCTCAAAGGTTCTGTAAACTGCACTAGAAGATGAACAACATTTACTATTATGCATGACGTATTCCAGCAATATCTAAAGGCCCCAACTACCAGCCCCTATACATAGCAGCCAGCCCATACTATGAAGAATGTACAGTCAAAATAGGCAAAACTGAGAAAAAGGTGATAGAGAAAATATAAGTGGGTGACTTGCTCAAAGTCACACAGCAAATCAGCGTTACAAGTAGAAACCAGGTCTCCCAATTCCCAAGTCAGTTATTCTTTGGAGAATGCTGCCTCAATTTTTAACTCAAACCAGTTTAACAACTTTCAACCTAATGTTTTAGTCACCTTCACTCTGTATCTCTACTAACATTTCCTTTAAGAGTTATTCCACTGATTTCACTGAATTATTGTCGTAAGGTAGTAGAGGATATCAGACTGCTTTCAGGACAATTTAACACTCAGTCTGAGTAAGGTTGGAAGAATTTTGAATATGAAAAATTATCCATCCTTGCTCCTTTAAAAGTCCATTCAAAAAAGTCCTCTTGCATTGTGATGATGTAGCATGTATTATAACAACTTATGTAGGCAGGCAATTACATTTATTATTATTACCTTCTTTTGTTACAAAATGAATGCATGTTCAGGTTAAGACAAAGAACCTTTTCCCTCAGGCAAAGTCATGAGAAGAATGTCTTTAAGATTATGTGTGAAGAGTCATGCTCACATGCCTGGATTTCTAAACTATAGATGTTTCCAATGAAACAAGTGTTCCAGGCAGTGTCTTTTATTTCTTTCCATATCAGATGATTTTTGGTTCATAGGATGAGGCAGCTTTTCTCTGCATATGTCATGAGGAACATCATGTGGAAGGTTTGCAGGATGTATTGCTCTTGGGTAACATGACAGAATGAGGGGTGGTGAGGGAATATGTAAGGGTCTAGAAGAAGTTGAGAAGGTTGGAAAATGGAACATTTTGTCCTAGAAGAGGGAAATGGGGAAGTATGGAAAAAAGTTTTAGAATACAATATATACCAGTATGTCTATATACACAAACATATATATATATACACACACACACACATGCGCACACACACACATATATATATGAATATATATGTGTGTATGTGTGTATATATATGTGTGTGTGTGTGTGTGTGTGTGTGTATATATATATACACACATATATATATATAGAAAGCGGGAGAGAGAGGGAGAGAGACTAGTATATATTGTATTCTAAAACCTTTTTATATATATATATATATATGTAACTAACAAGTAATTTTATGCCAATTTGAGTAACTCTTGTCCACTTTTTTCCTATTTTCGCCTGTTGTTTATAACGCTCACTGGTACCATGTCTATCATTAGACTGCAATCTCTTTGAGACTGGGATTGTACCTATCTGTATGTTTTGTAAGGCAGCAAATATACTGTGGGTGTCATAAATACAACATTTTATCCTTTGGTCTCACTGGACATATTCTTTTCTCTGCATCCTTAGCAGCTGCCCTTGTGAAAGCTCATATCATATATTTATTTGTAACTTGGCTCTTTTCCCTTCTCTTATATGCTGTTTCAGTTCAAGTAACTAAAGGTAACTTAATGACAACTAGATTTTCTCCCTTGGCTTTCACTTGCTGCTTCTAGGCAGAAAAAAAAATTCTATCCAGTCTGGCCTCTGAAGAATGCAGCTGTAGGCTAATTATCTATGTAGGCTGTCAGCAGAAAATTTAAAGGAATATTACACTTCTTTATAAATAAGCTACGGACTACATTTTACTCCAGCTACCACTCTGTCCAGCCCTACTAGCGTCACAGGATATAAATAAATGCTGGATACAGCTGCATATCTCTTTAGTCATTTTTACAGTTCTGAATTCACCAGCTGCCCTACTATAGTTGCCAAACAACACTCCAGTTTCTTTTTCTAACATAATTTATTAACCTTACTTATTTGATCACTAATTAGTGAAACTGTCATATACGGGAACAGAAAACTATACCCACATGTTTGTACAGATATGTATTACTGTATTCACGTTGCAAAAGCTACTCTTTGGCATAGTCATCATGTAACTTGCCCAAGGCCACTGAAGAAGTAGTTTCAGCACTGGGATTAGAATGTAAGGGCTAACTCCTATGATCTTTTATCTCCCTAAATGGCATATACTCAGCAATGTATCTTCAGTTTTTGGCACTTACACAGTTTGAATTCAGCTCTGTGCAAGCAAGCCCATGCACATACCCGCAGAGAATGCTCAATACGATTGCACTCCATCCCAGCAGCTGTACAGCAATATAGGATTGTCCAGATGCACATATGAGGCCATGCTGATCCCAAAGTTTTAGTTGCAGGAAAACCACAAATAGGAGTGCCTGAAGCCTCCTGCCTTTTAGCTGAAGAGCATAGGGATTAATGATACATGCCCCCAGTAGCAGGACGCTTGGGTTTTGGGCTTAATTCCCACCTAGAATCTTCCCTGACATCCTAGCCCAGTGCTCTAACCAGCAGGCCACAGGTCAGGCATTGACCAGACCCTTCTCCAGCCCCACCTCTTGAAGATGAGTCACTGCACCTTGCATTTACTATTTTTTTAGATAAAGCACAAAGTCCTACCTCATCAGGAGCAGGGACTCAGGGCAGGGACCTCTCCTTTGTAGGGCAGCATCCTTCTCACTGCATGCTGCCCTCTGACTTGTTTTCTTCCTCCTGGCTTCACATGACACCTCTCTTGATCATCCAGGGGGCCAACTGCAAGAAGAATAGTAGAGAAGGATCTAGGTAATGCCTTGTTTATGGCATAGCAGTTAGAGCACTTTTTTAATAAAGTAACAGTTGCATGTTCAGACCCCCATTAGAGGAGTTCTCCTGCTTCCTGGCAAGTGATAAAGTACTTAAGCTAAAGGGTTAGAGGGCCCTTTGCCCATAGGCACCGTCTCTGTGGATGTTTCTGGGCTCAAGCACCCACCCAAAAAACCCAGCAGGTGCTCACTGCTCAGCACCCACAAGCCACAGCCATTTTCTGTTTGCAGACAATAAAAAAAACAAGAACAAAAACATGCTCTACTGGAAGAAGCAGCCTGTTACTTCAACCCAGCTCTGCAGCATCTGTAAAGATCATGTGCTTCAGTGGGCCTTTTTGGTGCATTTAGCTCAAGCTGATTCAATCAGCTATTGAATAAAATTACCAAAAAAGCCCCACTAAAGCACCTGATCTTTATAGATGCTGCAGAACCAGGTTGAAGTAATGTGCTGCCCCTTCTGGGCATGTGCAGGGCTCAGCGCA
>NW_005841907.1:3189546-3213437 GCF_000455745.1 Alligator sinensis
GTTTAAAGTAAAGCGCTGTGTTTGGTTTTTGTGTGTGTGTGTGTGTGTGTGTGTGTGTGTGTGTGTGTGTGTGCAAGCACCCCCCGACAAAAACCAAAGTTAATACCTATGTTTTCTCCCCCTACTGGAAGGTACATTCTCAAGATTTCACTGTAGCATGAAATAGAATTACAAACTGAACATAGGAGCTAAAAACTGCAGTCCTCTTATTATCAGGCACTAGTCTATTCACAGGATAGGGAACAATTTCTACTCTCATACTAATGCTAAACAAAAATTGAATTGTTACTTGGGAAGCGATGACTGTAATCTGGGTACCACAAGGTTGGAGGAGGAGGTAGGAGTTCTGGCCTCCAGTCCTTGTTCAAAGGATTGTTTCTGTATTTTATCCAGTATTTATAACTAAGGCAGGGTGACAGGGGCAACCACACTGGTCACTGACCAAAAAAAAAAGGCTTTTGCCACAGCCATTCAATTAGCAACCGGAAGTCACTGCTGCCCCTGCATGTGGCAGCCACCCTGAGCTCCTGGCTGCATTCTTATGCTGCTGATTTTAACTAGAAACTATTTAATGCATAATTTATGTTTCTTAGAGCAGCAACTAGAACCCATTATTCACTCTCTCCCAGATGAGTGTCATAACCATTAGACTACAAAATCATGCTTGTACTTGTTTCCTTTCTTCAGCCCATTACATCTCATCTTCATTACTTCACACTGGAACATGCTCAACAACAGGGTTTGAGAATAGTGTCATGCCAAAGTACTTCATGGCCCTGATGGTTAAGGCACTCTCTTGGGCAGTGGGAAATATGCAGCATTTTAATCCTTTCAAACAGTGGAGGTAATTGAACTGCTTCTGGTATAGTCTGAAGAGTTGCTATAAACACCAAGCTATTGTATAAAAGAAAGGCATTTCCAATGGTAGCCAGGAGCATAAGTTGGGGGCTGAGTGGGGCTACAGCCCTGGGCAGCAATTCAAATGGAGGGACAGAATCACAGCAGAAACCCACACGACTGCCACCATTGCAGCAGCCCCTGTTCAGGAAGCTTGCAATAAAGCAGTAGCAGCCCCTGCATACAGAGGTAAACCCTTACTTCCTCCTCTCCTTAAGCCTCCTGTGCTGCCCAGGGTGCCAGAATTTGAAGTTATGCCTCTGATCACTGCAGCCATATCACTGTCTCAGTAAATAAATCAAGAGCATAATTTTCTTCTTTCCTCTTTTCCATCTGAAAGTCATTGTATGTTTCAATTTGTGTCTGTAATTTGGGAGAAAATCCTGTTTCACTTCCACAGAAGGAGGGTTCCTTCTAGCAGCACAAGTCAGGCAATTAAGATGCATAAATGTGCTGGACTTGAGGGGGATTAGCAACATGTGGAAAAGCCGGGAGGGGGCTGGATATTCACAGCAGAGTTTAGCAGCTGGAAGGAGACTGGTAAGAGATTATTTCTACTAATAATCCACATAGGAATAAAAGCAGAAGGGTGACACCTCTCCACCTCCAATATATGAGACTTGCTTGAACAAGTGGATGGAGTCATGCTGAATACAGGGTTGATCCAATAGTAACTTGGTTCTTGTTGCCATGGGGAATACACTGCACATTAATTAGTTTACTCATCCTTAAACTTTTTACATTAGCTTATGTACAGACATTTCTAGGTTAAATCAATCATTTGTCAAGAATTGGATGGGTTAGCCATTGCCTTGTCGGGAAAAATGGTTAACATCACATTAAACAAGTAAAAATTGTCATCTCCACTAATGTAAGAGTGAAGAGAAACTGTCGCAATCTCATAGATGTAATTCTAAAACTGCAAAAGACATCAGAGGTTTTGTGAGACATTTGTTTTCTGTGCTGTTGCAGGGAAATTAGAAACTGTTTGGACACACCCAGGCAAGTAAGGCTGACAGGAATTAATAAGAAAAGACGTAGAAGATATTATATTTGACTCTTTCTGAAAAATTGAATATGAAAGACTGAAAAATGACAGGAAATCATTTTGAAATAGGAAACAAAGAGTGCACAAGTTTGACTAAAGAAATCAGCATTTAGACTTACCCAAGAGAAGAAATCATGGGATCAAAAATTGGCTCACAACACTAAGGGTCAACTTCTCAATATGACCCTTCAAATGGCATAGATAGATAGGTGTCTCATGATAGTAACTGCCCAAGATACAGTTTAAGCAGATCAATTGTATACAGGCAGCCAAATTTTCCAGATGTGGATGACAAAAGTTATTCTCTAATTTAGGAAGTAAATAAAAATGTCCGTATATATCACCATTACTTCCTCCTAGCTTTCATTTGTGTGAGAGGGCGCTGACTTGTCTTAGCTGCCTAATTCAGTCATGGCTGTTGATCCTGAGTGGAGGAAAGTGCCCTCCAACCTGGATTTATGTGCCAAATCTCTTTCCTGGCATTTCCTATTGCCTTCCCATTTTTAGATGCTAGTCCTAACATAACTTCCTCTAATATTCATGAGCAGAGAGAGGTATTTACCCCATTAGCCTGAAGTCAAGCAGATGGCAGGGCAGGGTGGCACTTAGGATGACATGTTGCTTGTGCACAAGCCCAGCCTCTCCCCTGGGGCTGTCAGCAAGGGAGGGAGGGGATGGAAGAGTGGCAGCATGGAGCTGCCATCTGCTTTTAAATGGCCAGAGTGGGGTGGCAGGGAAGGGTGGAACAGAGCCCTCTCATCTCACAGGCTGTCCCAGCTGGAGTAATGGGGAGAGCCAGGGTGGGCTCACAAGGTGAAAGGGCTCCATTCCACCCAGCTTTTCCCCCTCAGCTCTGGGTTGGGGGTAGGGCTGTAATTCATGGTGCTTTATGTAAAGCCCCATGAGTTAGAGCAGGGACCTGAGCTTCTATCGATAACCTTAGAAACTGACTCGTTCAGAAAGGTATAAGCTTTCATAGACAACAGCCTGCTTTATCACATAGTTTCTTCATTAGTTGTGTTACTTTAGTTTTAGTGTATGCATTTTTCCCCCGTACTAAAGCCTTAACAGAACAACTTTTCTCCCTCTTGTGCTTTTGGAAATGTTCATGTAGTAACTTGAGCACAGGTTCAAATTGTATGTCGATGTCTCACAGTTTGATAAATTCCAGATTATTTTGAAACAGTCATAAAGCTCCTGGAATGCTGCAATGGGAGGTCATATCCTTCATGTATTGTGTACTTTTCAAAACTGTCACAATTGCCAGGCAATTCATTATACACGATAAACCAGACCAACCAGTTCTTTCTGGTAGAAAATACATGAATGGAAAAAAAAAGGAAAAAATGTTAGACACGTTTAGATCTGTCTTTAATGGAGTTTTCTGCCTTCCCTCCTGATGAACAAAGGACGGTAGTTTCTTTCCCCATTACTGTCCTATTTTAACCCATTTAGATTGGTATAAACTCTCAGAAGATTTGGGATCATTGTAACAAAAGGGTATTGAAAAAGGTTTTTAAGCAAAAGAAAATGTGTGCCTCAACTCACCAAAGCGCTTCAAATGTCATCTAAGATGCAGCATATAGGAGCTGTTGTGGAGCAAATGAACATAAAAAGCACCCTTGTAAAAAGAACACTTACTTGTTCAAGTCCTCTAAAAGTGTATTTTAACATCTGGAGCTGTACAAACAGTGCAGCTCAGACCTGTACATCGAAGGAGAAAGCAAGGGATGGCAAGCAACAGTGGAATCAACAATGCAGCACCTGGTTTCTGACCCAAAGTTACTGAAGATCTCAACACAACACTGGCAGCCACAGCTCCCAGCAACATGATCTCTTTCAGATATCTTTCTTTCTAATGTTCTTTTTAGGCCTCCTGTAGCCTATGACTGCAGGGAGCAAGCCCTGTAAACTCTTTCTTTCTGTGTGGAAATTGGCAAAGAGAAGGGAAACAAAATATAAAAGATAGCAAATAGGTTTTCATTTTCTTTCATAAATTTTGCAAGGCCAGCTGAAATGTTGGCTTGCTATTAATTAACAAATTTAAGGTAAAAAACAAACAAACAAACAATCAGGTATTTTATTTCTAGATCATCAAGGGTCCTGTCTTGTCGTATGCCCAAGTCAAACAATTACACTGACATCCCCCAAAGCACCTATGTATCCTAGGTATTTAAGTCTCTGCAAAGCTACCTGGGCACTGATACTGACCCACAGCTAATGAACTGCTTGGAGCCCTAGGTGGGACCAAAACCCCATGGGCATTCAGAAAATAGCCATTCCCCTACATCTCTTGCTAGCCAGAACAATCCCTTAGGTACACTCCTTGAAGCCAAGTCATTCAGTTGAGCTGTGGAAAACCCCTGTTCAAACTCTTGTTCTGCAGTGCCAGCTTGGACTGCCAACTTCCTGTATGACAGAACAGTGCTGTAACTACAAAGCTCTTAGATTAATAAATTAATAGATGTTAGGGGCTGGAAGGGACCTCAGAGATCATCAGGTCCAGCCCCACTGCTCAAGGCAGGAAACACTGATGAGGTCAGAAGATCCCAGCGAGATGCACGTCCAGTCATCTTTTGAAGATCCCCAGGGAAGGTGATTGTACCACCTCTGGAGGGAGTCTATTTCAGACTCTGGACACATGAACCATAAAGAATCTTTTCCTAATGCTTAATCTGAAGCAATCCTCTATCAGTTTATGACCATTATTCACCTGGGGTGCCTTGGTGAACAGGTGTTCTCCTAGCCCCTGATGTTCACCCCTTATATACTTAAAGGCTGCCGCCAAGTCCCCTCTGAGTCTTCTCTTCTTCAGACTGAACAGTCCCATGTCCCTCAGCCTTTCTTCGTGTAGTCTGTTCTCCAGACCTCTAGTCATTCGTGTGGCCCTCCTTTAAACTCTTTCCTGTTTCTCCATGCGGTGCCCAGAACTGGACACAGTATTAAAGCTGTGACCTCACCAGTGCTGAGTAGAGCAGGAGGGTGACATCCTTAGTCTTGCTTGTGATGCATTGGTTGATGCCAGAGAGTTGTTTGCTTTGCTGGCTATAGCATCGCACTGGTGGCTCATGTTCTGGATAAGTGTCTCTCCAGCTACCTTTTTGGAGCTGCTTCACAGATGCATATCAGGGCAGTACTGATCCCACATGGCACATGTGGCAGAGGCAGCAGCCAGGCCAGAAGTGTGGTGGCACTTTTATGCCCTCCTCCACAAACGTTGGTGCCTACAGCTGCCCCAGTGGCTCTCCTGAGTTACACTACTGCTGCTCCACCTTTGATAACTAATGGAATATTTATTGAGGGGAGGAACTAAGTCAAAAGACTAACTCTTTGACCTAATAGTTGAGTCATTTACCTAAGATATGACAGGTCTCCTGGTTCCTGCCCCTGCTCCAGTAATAATTTAACTGGATGTTAAAAAGTGATGCTGAATATTAAAAAAAATGTATTTGACGGATGTTCACTTTTGTGTGTGTGTGTTATGAGGGAAATGTCAGTGTTTCCATCAAAAACAAACAATGATGTAAACCTCTTGAGAAGATGTGTGACCATGGCACCAAAGTATAATCTTCCCTATGGATGGGACCCCTAAGAGATCCCAAGCACATATATTAATGGGAATCAAAATTGCTTAATACCTTTCAGGATGCAGCTACTGTACAAGGAGGAGCATGTCTTAAGAATATAGCCACAACAATTGACCACAGTGGTATACCAGCACCACCTTACACTTCCTAAATTGGATGACAAGAAGGATTGGTGCAGCCTCCTTGGCAGACTGTGTACATTACTAGTCACCCTATATCAAAAAGGGCATTACAGAACTAGAAGGGATTCAAAGAAGGGAAAGAAAGCTTATTGGGGCATTGAATCCTATGGAAAGAGTTTGAAAAGACTGGTATCACTCACTAAGAAAATGTAGTGAATAAGAAACGTCTTGATAAATGTATACAGTGCAATAAATAACGTAGAGAAGGTAAGCCAGGAGCTTCTGTTCTTCTTGACTCAGAAGACAGAAACAAGGAGGCATTTAATTAAATTAATTGATCAAAGGAATTACTTTTTCACACAGTGTAATTAGACCATGGAACTTATTGCCACAGAAAACCAATGAAGCCAACAACTTTGCGAGATTCAAAAGAGGACTGAACCTTCATATGGATAACAAAACTACCCAGAGTAATAATTAACAAAACCAAAAAATTTGGAAGGGCTATCCATCCCCATGCTTCAAGGCTGAGCTAATCTCTAAGTGTTATAAATCAGGATAATGATCGTTCCACATCTGCCTACTGTGGGGTGCTTATGCGTTCCTCAGAAGCATCTGGTGCTGGCCACTGCTGGAGACAGGATACTGGGCTAGTGGGGCCTCAAGTCTGAACCACTGTGTTTCTTATTTTCCATGCTGGCTGAACGGGGCCTGTGGTTTTCATTAGGCAGCAGGGTGCCTAAAAGTTAGGCGTCTCAGTGCCGGATGTTCCAATGCCTAAGTTCTTTGTAGATACAGTTCTTAGTGTCTACACTAGGAGTGAAACTCTGGCCTCACCATTTTAAAATTTTGCTGCTTTCTTTCATCTTTTGTATCTGACACCCTGTCTCTTACTTGTAATTAAGAACACGCTGCATTTCTGTGTATCTTAAGATAAAATAACAGTGTCTGAAAGGATTTTTGCATAAATAACACTCCTAAAATCCTTGGCAGCATTATTAAATGCTGCCATATATTTAAAATGGTTTAATTACCATCTTACTCATAACACTCACTGGGCTTGTAAGCATGGGTCAAATTCTCTGGCGGAATAAACTGGTGTCATTCTGCTGAAGTTGACACACAATATACATCAGCAGTGAATGCCATCCCCTGTTATTAAATACTATTCCTGTATTTCAAACGTTCTGCTACAAGCTGATTATAATATTAAGATGATTCAAGTCACAAAGTTAACTCAAGCCTAGTGTGATTAAGGCCTGACAATTTGTATAGCCAAGGGTATAGCTGGCATCATGTCTGGCTGCCTTTGACTCTGTAACAAACAAATACTAGGGCTGTGCGAAGCTTCAGTAGCCAATTCTATTTGGAGGAGATTTGGCTCAATTCAACAGACAGATCTCTGAATCCGAATCAAATCTGGAAACCCATTAAAAGGTCTGAATCGAACCAGAAGGCTCTTCTGATCTCTCTTGAGCTCTTTTTGAGTCCTCTGATTTCCATCCGGGCAGGTTTTTTAAAATCTGAGTAAATATCCGGGATTTTGCTTTGCTCGCTGGTGGGAGTAGGGGAAGGATGATCAAAGGCAGCGGGGAGCACAGACATACTTGCCTGTAGCTGCAGAGGCATGCACAGACCCATGTGGTGCTCCCTGCTGCCTCCGATTGCCCTCCCCCTGCTCCCTCCCATTTTTGAGCAAAGCAAAATCCCAGACATTTGGTCAGGTGGGGGCTGCGGCTGTGACGGGGGGTCGGGAGGGGTGTTTCCTGTCCCTCCATGGAAAGGGGTGAGGAACCTTTGAAGGCAGCTGGGAACTCTGTGGCTGGCTGGTAGCACGGGGGCCGGTGCCTATGCTTGCAGGGGCTGAGAAGCCAGGAGACGTTGCCAGGGGGAAGGAAGGAGACTGTGACCAGGCTAGCTGGTGCAGTGCAACAGCCCCATCCAGGGTGCCACAAATCTCCCTTCCTCTTCCCTCCAGCCCACGCTGGGGCCAGATGCACTCTGTTGCCGCCTGTGTGAATTGGAGCCACCTCGCTCTGGCCCGGTCAGGACTGGGACAGCTGGGGCTCATCTGGCAGGGCTGGGCAGGGGCAGGGGGCTACAGGTCAGGAATGAGGGGCACCAGCGGGGATTTGCGGGTTGGGAATGAAGGGCACCATCATGGCCCAGGTCGGCAGGGTACTGCAGTTTGGGAGTTAGGGGCACTGGCAGGGCTAGGGTCTGTGGGTTGGGAGTGAGGGACTGAAGGGGGCTGTGGCTTGGCAGTGTGCTGGCATGTCACTACCCCCCCACTGTCATATTCCCCCCCCACACACACACGTGACAGGTGTCATCTTTTTTGGACCTGGAAATATGGTAACCCTATGTTTATATCCAGGAAAGCTCCACCAGGAGTCCAGAGTGGAGCTGAAACTCACACCGCTGGAGCCATAGTGGGACACTTTAACTACTTTTCCCCCACACCTCAGGATTAACATAAATGTAATGGCTTTGTGCTTCTCAAAGTATCCATTATTTCCAGGCAACTCCAGTGAAGCATGGAAGGCGTATGTTCTGTATTGCTAAATAAGGTAACATAAAACTTCTCTGCTGTGTTTCCCATATGTAGTATGTAATATGCATGGTGACTCGAGCTGGGGTTGACTGTGAAGGCTATGTAGAACATCTAATAATACAGAGCAGTGCGGCTTTATACCAGGGAAGAACACAAGAAATACATTAAAGATATGTTGCTCCCCAACCATTTTCAAATTCAGCTTCAAATTCTGTTCCTAATCTTAGAGTATTCGACAGGTTTAGAAAATAATCTATGATGTACCGTGACAGTTATGCCTAAATTGGGGCACTGCAGTTGCATCTAATTACAAAAAAGTTCCCATTGATGTCATATCAGAATGTTACCCATAACGAGAAAGTGAGCACATGAAGATATATTGTTTCTTTTTCTACTCTCTGGGTACATCTACACATGCAATTAATGTGAATGAATACATTCTGGCACTGTCCACACCACAGGTTATTGCTCCTGGGCACTGTGTTTAGACATGCACCTGGGGTCACAGCACATTGAGCCGGGTCGGAGCAGCCCCGGCTGGCATAGGATCCGGTGCGGGGGGCGTTCAGCCTGCCAGCCTGGGGCTGGTCTCACACAGCTCAGCATGCTGAGGAGGGGCTGGCTGGGGCATGTGAGTGCTCCAGTGCAGGACTAGCTGGCAGGCAGGCCCCCACACTGAAGCACTCTTGTGCTCCAGTCAGCCTCGTCAGCATCTATACCTGCATTGTAGCACACTAAATAATGCTGCTGTGGGATAGTATCTGTGCTTACAAGTACTAACGTATGGTGGAATTAATTAGTTTACTGCTGCCTAATAGGGCTGCATGTGTAAAAGCTGAGACTTTACTGTAGAATTAATTAGGGACCTCCATAGTAACCATCTCATGTAGATGCAACCTCTGTGTAGAAGGGTCTGAATTTTGATTGTTTATTGGTGTGGGGTGCCATGTGAAAAAACTGGGCAGAAGTGGGTTGTAGAGGATCACTTTTATCCTGATGCCTTTTGCAAGTAAGCTTCAGATTTGTGAGTTGGAACTCATGACAAAATATTTGAGCACAGAAGCATAGCATCCCTCACAAAAAACCCTCAACCTATGTCAGAGCCAGACTTCTGCAAACAAGCCAAACTTCTGCAAGAAGTTGTTTGGTCATGTCCAGACATGCAGGCACGTGCAGGTTGTGGTGCCACAAACATCTTTGCAGTACCACAAGCTGCACCCGGGGAATGTTAAAACATGCCTCATGCTGCAAATTTGCAATGTGGGGTCAAAATTTGCTACTGGCAAATCCTGGTAGCAAAAACAGCACTGGGGAAAAAGTGGTGTGGCATACACAACAGAAGAGTGCATCAGAAGCCACCAAGACAGTCCTTCAGGAAGATGCTATGGCTGCTGGCCAGGGCATCTTCACTCCTACAGTTGTGCCCCAGCTGCTCCAGCACACTGGGACCTGGGCGGAGCTGAGCAAGAGCAGTTTGCCCAAAGCAGGATAATTTGTCCCTCACCAAAGTGCGTATACAGGTGTGTGTGCTGCATCGAGAATAGCAGCACAAATTTGTGCCAGTACTATTTTTGCCGCTGCAAGCGCATGCCCCTGCACATCTGGATGCAGCCTTTTAGTATAAGTGTTCGCTCATGAAGATGAGTTCATGGGCAGCCCAGAATCATTTCACACTGAGCTAAAGACTGAAAGAAAAAGTGGGGAAAGTACTAGCTACTTTTCCCAGGAGCATTTAAGAACTCCTTATGGGAAAAGGTATATTTGGCATCTATATCCCTTGATGAGAGAGCGCAAAAGAAATATAACAGCAAGATATTTCTCAAAGCCAGTATATAAAATCTACACATAAATATATGCTCTCCTGAGCCTCCCCCACATGTTCCTAGGCACTAGTCTATTATTGGTGTCTTCTGCGAGGGAACGCTGAGCAAACATCACAAGCAGCCAGCTGCAAGAAACAAAACTGCTTGTGTAAGTACATTTTTGACAAATACAGTTCTTATTATTTTATCTTAAGAATATTTAAACTTGGGGGAGAATGGGATGTAGGGGGGACCGGAAACATTGCTGTTGTAACACAGAATGCTAGCATGGGGTAAAGGGATTTATGTTTCTGTTGGATGATCTGTGTTAGTATAAATTGCTTTGTATTATGTGTAATCATATAGGTTACGCCAGCTGGGGTCTAAAACGCCCAGACTTCATTTTTATCACTGCTTGTCAGAAGGTACAAGAAGGACAGTGCTACATAAATAAGCCCAATTCTGGCCTCCACCAGGCAAATGCACAGAGCAGTCAAAGTAGTAAAGCTTTCTAATTCTCCATGCTGTGCTGACTTTCAAAGAAAAAGTATTGATTATTGCCAAAAGTTATTCTATCTTTCAAATACATACATTTAAATGTGGGTGGCAAACCAATCACAATTTCTTTTATTCTGCCCAAAGTAAACTGCTTAGGCTTTCCTGGGACCAGATTTCCTATTTTTTTTTTAATGGTTTAACATTTTTGTACACATATTCTACTGAGGAGAAGAAATGGACAACTAAGTAGATTCAAATGAGTTAAGCTGAGTTTATATCATGCATTCCTTTTTTTTTTTGGATCCAGACGTACAATTTTAGAAATGCAATTTTTTCGCTAAAAATAACATGAAAGTTCCAGCCTGGAACTGAATGTAAAATAGCAGTTCTAGGGGGAGAACTGCAAAATTGTTTGCTCTAATAGACTTAAAGGAGCCTCTTTCCATCATCTGTGTGAGCAGAAAGACAGGATTTCCCCTCTGAAGAATAATCTGTATTAGCTAGTGCAGCTGGGTCAACAGAAAACATGGTCTACACTCTAAGGGTAGGAATATATGCCCGCTTTGCCCAGCTGTGCTTAGTGGCCAAATGCACTTTGACCTGTAGGCCTGCCCATGGAAGCCTGAACTAATCACTAAGAGCACCTGTAGCCTAAGATACATTTACTAGTGTTCCAGCTTTCCCATACTGCCAGCTCCGTAGCATGTAGTAGCCCTAAATGAGAGGTTCTGTTAAACCGTAAAGGGACTTTGGAGTTAGGATAATGGACAAGTGATTGGGACATGTGGGGCAAGTGTATGTGATAACTGGGAAAAATGTACCACTCATCTAGCTTGCAGGGCTGGATGGTTGAATGTCACTGGTATAAATGATTGCCAAGGCTACGGTTTCATCATAACAGTCAAGATCACAGAGACTGAATATGGAGAAACTCATTACTCCCATGATGCATCCTGCCATTCAGTTGGAAGGAAGACTGCATAGCCTCATGGGAGATGTCATCCTAGGAAGAAGTTGAGACTATGGGAAAGATGGAAACACTGGCCTTACAAATCCTAACACCGATGACTTCAGAGTAGGAAAATGCATTAGGTGAGGTTGTTGGCTAACTGCTCTAAGCCAGCAACTATGCTTGGTGATTGTGAATATTACTTTTTCCTCACACATCTGCTGAGAAATTTACTAAAAATAACCATGACAGAATTGTAGCTTTAGTGATGGCTACCACCTTGGCAGACACCAGACATTCAAATGTGGTCTTCTGCGTTTGTTTGTTTATATCAAAAGGATGCATTTTTCCAGGCTGAGCTAGAGGCAGGCTCTGTCATGGAGCCCATAAAGAATACACACACTTTTTGCATCAGTCATCAAGAGGATACATAACACATACTAATCAACAGGTTATACCTACCACTGTATTGGCAAGCCCATATATACCTGGTCCAGCCCATGGTCCAGAAATTGGCTTAAAAAATCACAAAGTAATAAACATGCAGATCACTTAATTTCCCTTCTGGCTTTTGAGCCTTTAGCATTCACGTTCTCAAGTGATCCTCTACAATCACAAGACCTGAAACTTATTAAAACATGAGAATTGAGATTCTCATTTGGTTGTATTCCTCCAGGAACTGCGATTTTTAAAGCAACAAATATCATGAGACTCATGGTACAATTGCAAGAACCAGCAACACAGGGGAACACAAGACATAAAGAGTATAAAGCGAATATAGAGAATGTACAAGCTCTTTGGGAGAGTGTCTAGTATGCATGAAACAGAGGCTGAGCACCACGTCTAGGTGAGGGCATTGAGTAGAGGGGCAAAGCACAGACTGTCTGGGTGATGGCATATGATACAGGGTGCAGAACCACATACAGAGCACTTGTTGAGTGGCTGGTATAGAAGCGGCAGGTAAGTGAATGCATAGAGCAGAGTACAGTTTGGATGTTTATATTAAGACAGGACAAAAAGAACCGTTCAATTTATGTTTATTATCCATGTGCTAGTAATCCAATCAAATACAGTACCTATTCTGAATAAATATAAAGAGCAAACCACTATGTATATCCAGTAAAATACAAATTACAGTTATGGAAATTAAATAGCAGTCTCTCATACACTTTGTTGTTAGTGTGTTTTTTAGTACATCCTTAGTGCTGTGTGACACTCTTATCCAAAACACTCTCCCCACTGAGAAGCAATTCAATCTCTGCAGGCATTGTGGGCAGGTGTGGAATTCAGGATGGTTGGACCAGATGCAAAACTGAGCAACACCAACATACAGACCAGCTGAGAAATCTGACCCTGAGAATACAACACAACTGTTTTTTCCAAACATTGGCCCTGGCAGCTCAGGGAGTTGGACTCAGGTGGGGTTACTAGGCATCTGAACAGCCCAGCACCTATTTACTTAAGATTTAGAGGACTGAGGGGCTGGATTTGTTTTCTCATATATATGGAGAATACGAAACACATTATAGGTGCTAATGAAATAAAGCCAACTAAACAAGAAGGGAGGGCTTGCCTCCTCATTCTATCCTCCAACCTTTCTGTCACTTCTACTGGTTTCCACACTATTCCCATTTCTAGCACTGGTTCCCACTGACTCTACCTGTAACATCTTTCTCTGCTCCCAGCATCCATTAGCAGAACTGCCTACCACCTGGTTTTCCTACCCGCTCAGATTACTGTCCACCATTCAGCAATTCTCATCTCCCTTCCATGTCCCATTCAACTTGGCAATTTTTTTTTTTCAGTTTCTGCAGCAATCTATTATGAGCAGCAAATGACACCATTACTACCACCATTAGGTCTGACAGCTAGGCCCAGGTTGGCTCTCCATTGCTTTCTCAACAGCTCATATTCTCCATTCTCCCATCACCGCACTGTCCCCCTACTCTACCCTCTGGACTCCATATTCAGCACCCACCCTTCTCCAGGACCAGTCTGTCACAGTCTCCCTCTCCTTTTCCAAGATATGTGGGTGAACCATTGCCTCTGTGTGGCAAGACTGTTAGGCTCTGCTCACAAGTTTAGTTTGGGAGGATAGGCACAGCTAGGAAAATGCCATATGATCCTCACATCTCTTATCATGTTCATTTTATTACTATTCCCACCAACTTACCTTCAGGCAACTCCCAAGACGAACACGAAGACCTAATTAATTAAACCTTAGAACATGTCTCTAAGTTATATGTAGGTAGACATTACTTCATTATTTTATGGAGGTTCAGCTGAGGCCAGGGACACTCTATTAGTAGCATGGCTGGGAATAGAAACAAGAAATTCTAACTCCCAGCCCCTTCCCTTTCCAAAAAAAGCCCATTATCCTATTTCTAGTCTTATGCTTCTGATGCTGGTTTCCTGATTTCTCGCTCTGTGGCTGCAAAAGAGCATGCTCTAAAAGTAGTTTGCCATATTGTACTTATAGTTTTACATACCCAATAGGTTTTACTTACTTATAGTTCTACATACCCAACATGTCTCTATTTAACCATTACAATGGATTTTGAATAAGTAAGTTTTCTGCAAAAAGGGAATTTAGAGGCCACAGAATCAAAGTAAGTATACCGCTCACAGAGTGAACATGATTGATGTAATACAGTGATACCCAAAAAACGAGGTATAGCATTTCAAACACAGGTAGTGGTGTTCTTTTATGCTCACTCCCTGAGACACTGTTTTATGTAATAGGTTCCTATTCCACTTTAGACCGATAACAACTGTGAATTATAATTTTATTTTTCACTTAGCAGAGCCTATTGACTCAGACAGACTTGCTAGGGAACCAGGCTTCATAATGAAGGCAGTAAATTCTGATTTTGTGCTTGTTTGATAATTAATAGTGCAGTGTCAGCAGCAGCAGTGCAAAAATACAAGTATATTTTTCTCCTGCAAGTTATAAAGGATGTGCTGCATGCAATGGCTTTGTTGGATATATTCCTATAAGGCACACACCATTCACAAAAAAAGTGCAATACACTGAACGGAGCTTCTGTTTTTTTCAGATGCTCTGCCCCCTTAGCCTAGTATCTTCACCTACCCTGAAAGAGTTTTGTCAGCGTAACTATATGGGTAGGGTTATACTGGCCATTCCCTCCATATAGCTTACGCTAACAAAATGAGGTTTGACTACTACAACTTAAATTTGTTTCCCAAACAAATAAGCTATACTGGAAAAAAATGCATGATGGTTTTTGCCAGCATACATGTGCAAGCATAGATCAACCTGAGTACCTCACAGTCTTTAATAACATTTTTTTCCTCACAATGCCCTGCCATGGTTGAGAGATATTGTTACCCAGATGGTTAAAAAGATCTGGAGATGGAGAAATGAAAATCTTGATCTAGCAAAGCATGGAAGGAACTCTTGAGTACTTGAGTAGTGCCAAGTAAAATTGCTCACGAGTAACTTCTGTAGGATTGGCCAAAGTGTTTGAGAAGCCATTGAAATGCTCTGGGATTTAAAATGGGGTGTTTTCCTGGCTAGCCCAAGTGACCTAACCAAGATCATACAGGAAATCTGGGGCAACATCAGAAAGTGAACCCAGATCTTCCAACCCAAGTCCATAACTTCACCTCAAGACCATCTTGCCTGTGAAAGTCAGTGATCTGGACAAATTGTACTGTACTAGCTCTGCCAGCATGGAGATGCGTGTTTACCATACTAGACAAGCTGATTAAACTCATTGATATTCTCCAGGCCTATGTCACAACCAGTGTCAAAAAAATGTGTCACTGCACACACACTTCACCTGTAAGTTTACTTTTTACCTATCACTTATTCTTTCCTTGATTATTCAGCAAAGACAAATAATTTGACAAATTACACAACTAAAGCTATGAATAACTAGCTGCCTTCCTTGAATGGAACTGCTCAGACAACTTGGCATCAATTGTTAAAGTGACAAAAGCATCTTTCCCCTCCTCAGACCTCCCCTTATATTACTCTGCGCATGATTGTTCAAATTATGCACTTCAAACAGACTGAAAGATATTTTACTTTCAAGATGACTGGGCTTTGTTAAAAAATGAAGGTATTTGTTAAATGTGGGAGTCAGTTGTTTTAGGGAAAATTACAGACAGCAGCTCAGCGACAGACTTAGTAGTGAGGCTCACATTATTGGCACAGCATAAAGCTTAATCCTGAAAATTTTTACGCATTTCCTTGTCTACCGTGGCCAGTCCCCACTGATTGTCAAACTGCTACTCCTACTCATAAAATGAGGTCTGAGGCATTAGCAGGACTGAGGCCTTGTAAGCATTTTGCATGGTTAAGACACTTCGGCCCAAGCACAGGAAAATAGCTGTGCCTGCATCAAACCCAATTAATCTCAGTGAATCTCATGATATAAATCAGCTTGCAGGACTGAGGACTCAGTCTGAAACAAAAGCAGACTTGCCTAGACTAAACTGCTAGCTCTCCCTGAGAGCAACTAGAAGCTATGGAGAAACATGTTTCAATTTGCTTGTTTTAATAAAGGAAAAGAAAAAGGAAAGGGAAAAGAAAAAAAAACAAAGGAAAGAATGAAAGAAAGAAAATACGTAGAAGGCAAGATTTCCATAGGAAAAAAATATTTTATTTTTTTAAGAACAAATTCAATTTGAAACAGACGTGGAATGTGATTTTCATAGTTTTCATTTTCTGGGAGCTAACTGCAATGTGGAACTAAAGCAGGTTTCAAACCTATGGACAGGCTAGTTAAAAAAAAAACAAAGAAAGAAAAAAATTATTTATAACTCAAGCATAATACTGTGTTACTTACAAACTGGACAAAGAAATTCTTAAATAAATATTCATGGTACACAATTACAGCACAAATATGCAGCAATTTGGCAACCTTTTATACCATTTTTTTCCTCAATACAGTGCAAAGGGGAATGACACTGCCTTTAAACAAGCTGTAGCTAAATACATTGCAAAATTCAAATTTTATACAAAACATCTTGCTTAGACTTTATAAAAAACCAACATTGCTCTATATACACAATCTGGTTAAGAAAAGCCATTTCTGTCTTGTTTTCATGTGTATTTTTTTATTTAAAAAGGTGAATAAGGCTACTGTAACACCCCGAATCCATATACAGTAAATCTGAACCTATTTACAGCATCTTCACTTAGACATGATGGTGCAAATTCCAAAGTCAGGTGACTAGGGATGATAATACAAGCAAGGCATTTACAGTAACTTTTTGAAGCTGAACCAACGTCAAATAAAGGAACAGTTGGTAGATTGTCATAATTCTGCACCAGACACAAAACAGACGCACAGTACATTTTTTTTTAATTGGTTGCAGGTTGCTCTTCGTCAATTCCTCTGATTTTCACAGTTTAGAACATAACCAGAATGTAGCCAACTGATGAAACATACACTTGATTAAAAAAATTTTAAATCCCCCCACCCCCAAAAATAAACCAAGCTTACTATACCCATCTTTTCCCTTTCTCCCCCTCCCCCAAAATAAAATCTTTAATGACTTACAAAAAAAGCCTTGTATGAACAGATTCACAGAAAGGAGGGGTTGTTGGAAAGAATTACATATGTACTGTAGTTAGTCACCATGGTAACCTTCCAAAGAAGCATGGTTGTTGCTTTAAAAAAAAATAAAAAATTTAAAAATCCCCTTCCGGACTAGTATCCCAACATCATTTTCAGGTTCAGGAAATAGAGAGAGTAATCATTTCTATGACAGTTCATTTCTTTTTTCTTTTTTGCAGGTGCTTGCTGGAGGTCTGAGAACCTTAAAATGCTGTTGCTACATTTTCTTTCCAAATCAGAAAGCAAAGTGTTACCATAGTAACATGACTATGTTAAAGATGTCTATTTTGCATAGCACATAAAAAGTAAATTCTTTTTTTTTCCTTCAGGGATGGGGGTTGTGAGGGTATAACCAAGCTAAAGCAAAAACTTTAAATCTGAAACTCACGTCTGTGTGACCTGATGAAATCTACAGAACACTTCAGCCCGTAAGGCAAGGGAAAACACAACACAGAAAATAAATGCCGGAACATCTTGTCATTGTTAAATATATGATGCAGTAACATTGATTTCCTGGTATTTTTGGGCTTGTATTTCCTAGTCTACTGTTATGCGAGACGCCTTTAGAGGGCTTTGTTATTTTTGTGTTTGCTCTCATTATTGTTATTTTTGGAATGAAGTTGTTTTTCCCAGAAGCAGCTATCCATTTTTTTAAATGCTGACAAGTTAAGACTATTTAATTGCCACAATGAATTTCACATCTTCTGGTGTAGATTCTGTGCAATCTCAAAATATATTAGTAAAAAAGAGAAAGAAAAAAAGAAAAATTCTCACTTTATATTCCTTGTGTTTTATATACCTATTATAAATAAGATGCATCTTCCTTCTCTCTCTCAATGTCATAATTTATTTTATCCTTATGGACTGTAAGAGGTTTGCCATATGTGCTTTTACTTTGAAACAGAGCACCAATGAACTGTGTCAGTTAGAGTACCTACACTGCACTGTGCAGGGGCAGCACTGCCATAAACCAAAGTGTCAAAAGGCTCAAGTCAGAAGCAAAATTCTGATCTATTTTTAGAGATGAGAAAGTTTTTAATAAAGTCAGTGGTGATGGAATTACAGCTCATTTGACCCTTTGGTTTCTAGTCAGCTAGGTCAGATTTGGCGCTCTATTTTCTTAAATGCGTTCCCTGTGTTTAGTATGATGTGACAGTATAGCAGCTGAGTCTGCTTAAAAATCATCCAAAGCAGACTAAGTTTTTGCTACAGCTTCAGAGCTGTATACCTTATTGCCAGTACCACAACAGCATTGCCCTAATAAATCAGCGGCCTACTATTATCTTGTCCTCCGAGCTTGTTCACTTACTAACAATACCCCTTTGTCCAACTGTATTGAAGGTACTATTGTTTTCTGCACATTGCTAATTGATAACTGTGAATTCCTTCAAGTGCAGCCCTAATCCACTGAGCGTGGTGTTGTGTCCCCTATACTTGCCTCTTAAAACTTAGCATACCAAAGTGCTGTGCTACCTAAATAGTTTTTCTTTCCAGCTTCTATTTCAGAGGTGGCAGCAATCAACTGCGATTGCAGTCAGTCCTTCCTCCCCCAACACTGCCCAGTTCTGGTCTTGACTCTGCTGACAGCCTAACTTTTGGCTGGAAGGCTCCTTATTAGCAAACGTAATTTCTATAGCTGTATTACCCATTCAAGTGAGGCTGCTGCAGCTGACGGATGGAGCATGGCACTCCAAACATTAATGTTCTATTAGTGATGCAGGAGGTGGAGTGAAAGGAAATCTTATGTGAAGGATGGCAGAACTGTTATTTCTGGGTAACAGAAATAAATGTAACAGTGACGGACTAAAAGCAAGAGAACTTTAAAAGTCTTACTTCGACGCTGAGGTCTGTGTGACAAATCCAGTATGCACTGAGAAACACTCTCACAAAGTCAGAAGATTGCATTTCAAGCTTGATATCCTAGAGCACCTTCCCAGGATGCCTAGGACTATTAACATCCACAAATCACTCCATCTTCTCTTGGCTTTTGTACACGCCTGAATGCCTGCAGCACATGGCTTAGAGGATGATGAATGTAACAAGAGTACAGCAATCAGAATGGGTATCTTCTACATAAAGTCTTCCAGCTTTTAGTGAATATTTATTCACTGAGACAGGAATCCTACAGACTAGATAAGCTGTCCAGCTCAAGAAGGCTCTCTGAGAAAGAGGTCTTGCCTTTACCCCTGTGCTTGAGTCAATATTAGTGCACAAGGCATCATCACAAACCCCAACAGAAAGCATTTGACCAGTAAGTTTCCTCTATACCTCAAATGTACCACACAGTTTTTTCAGACCTTGTAATAAATGTTTGCTGGACTCTGAGGAGGCATCTCTTGAACTATATACACTGGATGTCCATAGTCACCACTGACCTTTTCATAGTGTGGGCAAAATACACTGTCTGCAGTCCTTAAAGGAATGATAATGTCACTGGGCTCAGATCCATTGTTGTTGCCACTGCGCTTTGGGGTGGCTAATGTACTAAGTGACAGAGTTGTAGTGTGCTGCGGCGAATGCTTCCTGTGTCTTCTCCGGTACTTCAATAAAAGAACCACCAAAGTGATGATGATGACAATAAAAATGATGCACCCTGATGCAATCCCTGCAAATAAGGCCACCTCAGAACCGAGTATACTGGACTGTCCAGCCTTGCTGCCACCTGTGCCAGATCCTAGAAAGAGTGAAAAAAACCCACACAGTTATTAGCATTCTGTGACTATTTTATGGTGCTAAAATATGTGAAGACTAAGCAGGTCTGGAAGAATTAACTGGCAGCTAAACTTTGACAAACCAATTACCCTGTTAGGTAGCAAAATGCAAACAGCCAAAGTCAGCAATCAATATTAAACAAGACTTTGTGTCTGTTGGTCTTACTTTTATGCTGCTCCCAAACCACATTGTTTTCATATATCATCATCCATCAGCAGTAAGGACTGGCTCTGACAAAGCAGCCTTTGATGCATGCCGCATCTTTTAACAGATGCTGGCCAGCTCCAGGCAGCAAAGAGGGAAGAAAAAAAGGGAAGAGGCAATGCTCAAGCAAACTGACGATTTTTGGTATCACACTGTTCTGCTACTTTCTCTTTCAGACACTATTTTAAGTGAAACCACCAATTGTTTGTCTACTTACATAGACATTTCTTGCTTGTTATTGAAATAAGGAAGCTTGAGGCAGTGTAGGAGATGGGTAAAATGTTTATGACACATAACCAATTTTTATTACTTAATTTACATTTAGTTTTTGGAAAGAAATAGATTTGGAAGACGGATTAAAAAAAGTTCTCACACTGAACAGGCTGCTGAATGTTTGGCTTCATCACATTATCAGTTTGTCAGAAAAATTAAATGAATGTTCACTTGACACTTTCTCACTTAGAAAGTTTGAAATAACTTCCCTCCCTTGATGCTCAGTTCCAGATGGAATAACGCTGTGGATGCTGAATTTACATAACTATCAACCCTGCCTACTGTAACCTTAGCACAAAATTGCTGATGCCTGCTTGACAACTGCTAAATCAAAGATTCATTAGCCTAGAGGCAAATAATGAAGCTGGTAAAGAAAATGTTAAGCCTTCATTGAGAACCCAGAGTCAACCATTTTGTTTGGAATGTTTTCAATTTGATGCCTTTTATCATGGCCTTTTTTAGGGTTTTTTTTCCCTCCTCTTTTTTTTTTTTTTTTTTGGACACTTAAAACACAAAATGTAGTTTGAAGATTAACTAGCCTAGAAGCCATTCCTTCCTTCCTTGTGTTAAAATACATATATAACTCTCCCCCCCACAGATCTTTGAATTTAGTGAAGGATTGGTTGTTCATGTGTACATTTTATATATGATCAGATAAGAGATCAGAGCATTAATTATACATGCATTAAAATAAAACTTAGACAGATGTCGAGAACCACTTGATAATGCATCAGACGGGAAGAGAAAGAGAAATACTCTTTCATCTGCCAGGGTATTAAATGAAAGGCAGCACTTACAATCATAAAGCTATTTAGGGAGATTTCTATCCAAAAACTTTCCTGGAAATGAATGATATTATAAGGTATAATTAACTCCAACTGTAAAATGAGAGACGGGGGACACTCATTCCGACCAAAACTTACAGCTCCTAGCCACCACACACTGGTGCATCCAAATGCATTTTTTCCATTCAACTACGTAAGTAGTCACCCTTAGCAAATTGCTAAAATAATAATGTGGGGAGTCGGGGATCCCTTAAGCTGCCCACTCCCCAAACCAAAAAAATCCTGAAGTCTACCTGAATGGTCCTTTACAAATGGACTTGTTGTGGAGCTTTTCCCATTGGTACCAGCTTCCTGTTCTGGACGTTTAGTTGGATCGGTATGACGGGGTGACCCAGCAGAACTGGGATCTATAAGAAACAAAAATGATTAATTACTGCTTAGACATCTGACAACCATAACATGTATAACCATCTTTATCAGTTGGTTATACATACCTCATGAAGCATGAATAGCTTTGAATGTGAGATTTAAGAATGTATTTTTTCTTTAAGAGCAAAATAGTTATAATAGTTACTTAAAAGGTTTAAATTTGAGGCCATATGCAGAAAATATAGGGAGTCCTGTAATTGGCAAGAAAAGCTTTGCAGATGACATTTCAGTTTAACTGAGAAAGTTGACTGACTACTAAAGCAACTTCTAGTTAGAAGAATAATTCTCTCTTTCTGCACAATAGGTTATCTATATATGAAGAGAGACAATGAACAAAAACGTCTTCTGTAGTCAGAATTCATAACAAGCAAATTACAGAAATGTTAGCTTTCCTCCTTTCATTCATTTTAAATAAATTCTGAACTGTGAAGTTACAGTTTTGTTTTTAAAATAAAACTAAAAATGACTGAAACTCGTTATTCCCAGATGACCTTTTCCTTCCAGGGAGCTCTCCAATAAAGAGATCTTATTACATCAGCTCTCCTCTTGTAGAAATCTGTCAGTAGCTTAGGTACAGAAAATAGGCTTTGCTTTCAAAATCTAAGGAAAGAATGACCGCACTAGACTCACTTGGCACTCTATGCCATGCTATTAAAAGGAGCCTGAAAACTACTGATCAAAGTGATTTCATGAAACAGCAGATGGTCTTTACCTTGTCCAACTTTCATAAGGATCTTCATGGCTTTTGTCTGGCACACCCCTCCCTCCTGGTTATCCAGGCCCTCCAAAGACCCATTTGATGTTGCTGATTTAGGGGGAGGGGGGAAAAAAGGAAAAGAAAAATCAGGAGAGAAAAAAAAAAAAAAAAATCAACAAGCAAAGCGACATGAACACAAGTGTCTGCAAACAGAGATTCCTTTGGTCTAACAGAAACAGTTTTTGCTGCTTCAGCTGTAAAATGCTGAAATCTAAAAGGATGAATACACCACTAACTTTTACATTATATACACATGTGGGAATGTGTTATCAGGTTTCACATTTACTCAACCATTTTTTCTTCTATGCACAATTGAGTGGCTTGCTATTATGCCCTCGAATGAAAGGGCAGCACCATCCTAAAAAAGGTGACATCCAGCTGAAAGAGAGGCCCTGCATGCTCAAAGGAGCAAAGTACTTAATTCAATCATTTTTTTAAGCAATATTATTATAATCACTACATTACACCTGCTCCCTCTATTATATATCTCCTGTTTAAGGAAATACATGCACACAAAGGACCCGGGTGAAATCCGAGATTCCATACTGATAGGAAAACAGTATTTTTTTTTAATACACTCTTATTTTTCTTAGGGGTTTTATTTTATGTTCAACTTCTACAGAAATCATTTAGAGCTTATGCAAACAAATGGGTGTTTCCCCATGTTTAAACTGCTCTTTCTTATCTGCCTGCCTGTTTAAACTCCACACCCACTCAACAACCCCACTGTGAGCTGTTACTGTAATTTGAGTTGTGCATTAAGCATAACTCCCTTAGGGAGGCTGTATTAAAAAATCATAATCTAAGGGTGAGCACACAGCGCAGTCCCACTGTAGCTAGTTTAGGTCCTAGCAGAGGTCTAGTTGCAGCAGCACAGAATTTGGTGCAGCTATAAACCCTACCCAAGAAGCTTCGTAAATATTTGGGCAGTCAGTTTGTGCTGTCATGATACTGATACCCAGGCATGCTAGTCTGAAGACTGTTCAAGGATGTGTATGCTACACTGCAATTACAGTAATGTTGCCACTGTAGTGTAGACTTACCCTTAGCCACTTTAATCTTTCTGCAATAATCAAGGCGATCACTATGTTCCTTTCATGCAACATTAAAGGTTTTTCTTCCTTGCATTTTTAGGACTATAATATATAGCTCCAATACTAGTAGTAATTGGCCTTCTACTACATTTCTACAACTATGACAATACTGTAAATATACCAAAAAAAAAATCAACAATGTGTAGCACCTAACAGAGCGTGATGATTTCAAACATTAGTTCATTTGCTATTGTCAAGATTTCTATGAGCTTCTTGCCCATTTCCTTTCATCTCCCAACACACACATTTTAGGCCACTGTTGCATAAGTAAGCAACCAAATAAATAACAGATCCTAAGTGTTTTACTTGCTGAGGTTCCCATGAGCAACTTGCTGCTTTAATAGCACTGTTCTTCTTTTAGACACACTCTTTTCATCTGGGGACCTAATACAATACACCAAGAGTTTCAAGCTGCTCAGCAATTTGTTTTTAGTTTTCTTTTTCGCTTCCTTCCCTTTCCTTTGGGATTCACCTTTAAATGCAGCTCATGTGTATTTCCTATTTCCTTCACAGTGTCTTCCAGACCCATGTTAATATTTTCCTTCCTCTAAGCTTGTCCTGCGCTGTAAAGTTATAAACGCTTTACTGCTGA
>NW_005841907.1:3213468-3213829 GCF_000455745.1 Alligator sinensis
GTCTTTGATCCACCTATTGTTTTTGTTCCACTTCTCTCTCCTGTGTGTAATCTGATGCGCCTCCACTCGAACATCCCTCCTTACAACTCCTCCTCTTATGCTTTTTCCTTAGATTTGGTCCCTCCCAGTTTTTTCCCTCTACAACTGATCTTGTTTCCACCCCCTCCCCCACTTACTGGAATTTGGGGTTTGGGGTTTTTTTTTTCCTCTGAGGTTGAAAACACAAAGAGCTAAAAACCCACAATGAGTAATTTAAGATGAAAGCAAATCTGAAATGTGCCACTGCATTGCCAGACCCAGAAAATAATGGAGACATATAGTTTTGTTTTGTTCCCTGTCTTCCCCCCTGGGGGTGGAGGGA
>NW_005841907.1:3213839-3215737 GCF_000455745.1 Alligator sinensis
ACGTGTCTTTGCTGAAAGTGTTTTTTTATGACCTATTTGCCAATGTACAGACGCAAGGACAGTTAAAAAAAAAAGAGTAAATAGAAATACCAAAGTTGAGCATCCGATGAAATTATACTAATGAATGCACACTTCTGTCGTCTTGTAGCTGTTTTTTTTTTCAACATAGGCTGCAGGGGTTTACATTATTTTCAATGCTGTTTCCTTAGATTATACTTGAATAAAGTGAAGCCTCTTCCGAACACCCTTCTGCTGTAAGTATCTATCCAAAGTACCCTACAATGCGGGACCCCAAGAAATGTGGAGGACCCCATTTAACTTCAGAATAATGTAAAGAATATAAAATGGTAAAAGGAATGCAAAACTATTTCAAATGCAGTCTCCATTGATAAGACTAATTTAACAATGAAGCTGGTGTATACTTCTAGAGTTCAAACTGGCTTGATAAAAAAAAAAAAACGTTTTCACAGCTTTGATGCTGGATGAATGAATGTGCAGTATATACAGTCCTCCACCCAGTCTTTTAAAGGGATCTCATGAAAGTCTGTGTTATAGCTTATAGTTGAGAATACCATATCCTGAAAAGGAAGAGTATTCAAGGAAGAGTATTCCAGCAAGAAAGCAATGGTCCACTCTCAACCTTTCCCTTTAATTAAACTGATAATTAGCCAAGGCCACTGGAGGAAATTATTTGCAAAATTTCATCATGGCTGTCAAAACGTCACCTCACATATCTCTGTGTGGGGGAGAAAGATGAGTTGTTTAAACACAGTGTTAAGCTTCCAAAAGATGAAGGACTTTCACAAAGAATGAGAAATAATCTGGGATGTCAGAGAAAACACTATTTCATGCTGTTAATACTCGTTGAAAGCTTGAAGACAAACAAGGGAGCAAGTGCAGAATATTCCTAGAACACCTGCAGCTGTCCTTATATTTGATCTCCAAGTGAAAAATGACACCTACCATGATCTATAATTCCTCCATTATATACATATTTTGGGAAGATAACACTGAAAATATTCATGAAATCAAAACTCCAGGAACACTCACAGAGATTAATAATAATAATAAATAATAATAAAGTTGTGGAAATTTGTCCCCATTTTTAATATTACTGCAGGCGATGAGCATGAAATCACAAACTGAATTTCTTGAGTTTTAAAGTGGAATGGCTAATCTGAGACTTCTGTGTTTATAAAAATATTTGCCTAAAATCTTACTCTTCTCATGATTAGACAAAGCACTAGCATTTTCTAATGCCTAGGACTAAAAATAAACCTGTTTCAGGAGCACTTGCTACAAGTACTTGATATGACATCTTACTCTTGTGCCAAGACAAAAAATTAATGACAGTTTACTTTATTAGGCTCCAGATAAATGTTGATCTTAACAGGAAAAAGATACACACACACACAATCCTACAAACCTTTAAGAACTTAAAATTGCTCACAGGCATAAGCGTTCTCAGGAAACTGAAAGAAACACATTGCTAATTGGATAAAACCACTTTAGTACTTTTTAACTGTTTTTTTTTCAGTGGCATAAGGTACATATGAGCTTCTGAGATCCTACTTCAATAAGGTCAATGGCTAAATTTTTGTTGTCTACAGCAAAAGCAGAACAGGGCTCTTGGGACTGGATCCAATAACAGACTTAAATGCCTGCAAGTTAGGTACTGTAACAGTCAAGTTTTATTTGCTTGGCTGTCCAAACCTCACATTGGAAAGCAGTCTAATGACTAGACCATAGGCAGGGGTGGAATGAGAGACCTTTCCACAAGTCATATTGAAGTTGGACTGCCATGCAGCAAAGTGTGTAAGATTCAAAGGAGTGTAAGAAAAGGGCTAGCTAGTATCACAGTAATCTAGCCACTACCACACACAGCTGATGGGGAAAGA
>NW_005841907.1:3215768-3223949 GCF_000455745.1 Alligator sinensis
TCTCCAGACTCCATCTGCTTTAAACCAAGGACAAAATGACAAGGATCATCAATGGTCCATAGAACAGAACCCAGGACTCTCACGAACCACTAGGCTACGGTCAGCCTCCTTCCGAGCTTGTACAAACCTTGCATTATTTGCTGCACAGTGGTCCAGTTTAAAAAAAGAGGTCCCTCCCACAGCACAGCCTACAGTTCTACTTCCTGGGTGAGACCTATATAACCAGTTATAAAAACAAAACAAAACAAAACAAACAAACAAAAAACCAGGCATTGCACCACTGGTCCTGTCCTTGAATGAAAGTGGCCATGGCTTGTGTGTGTTAACACAGTGCTGTCAGACTATGTTAGGCATATTCCAGTCACATCTACATGAGACACTACTGTAAGTAGCAATGAGCTACTGTGTAGTAACACTGGCGAGCATTAACTGTGACATGACACTACCGTGCAGTAGTAATGAGCTACCGCGCAGTAGCATTTGAAAAACAACTGCAGCGATGGTACCATACAGTAACGCCAGTTACTGCACAGTCATTTAGTAACAACTGCACAGTCCACCACTTTTGTAGATATGGCTTCTGATAACCAGGGAAGGCCACTTAGGTATTAAGGCATCACTCTATCCGATTTCATGAACAAAGTGGGGATTAAAAAGGAGCTAGGTACTGACCTACTCAAACACAAGCAGGGCCTGGGAGCATGTAGAAGTCAAAACTGCAGACACAGGGAACTTTTGGATCTTAAGAGAGGGGCTTGCTGAACTTACGGTCAGGTAGCATTAGGCAGATACTGAACTGGGTTGTTTTTCTTGGAGAGACTGCAATTTTGGACATAGGTACCTAAAGTCTGCCTGAACCCTGTTTCGGGTGTCAGAGTCCTACTTTGGATCTGGCCTTTGGTCACTAGTTGCCCCCAAAAACAAACAAAACTCCTTAAAACATATATGAATTGTAATTGACCCCATCAGCGAAGGGTAGCAAGTTTGCAACAAGAAGCTGACACTGAGCTTTGAGCACTGTATTCCAGGAAAATACAGGTTTCCCCTCGCTTTGTGCAGGTTGCATAGGTACAAATTTGCTCTTATGAGATGACCCTTTTTATACCAACAATTTGCTATATGCAAGGTAAATTCACTCTTATGCGATCCATGTGGTGGAAACCCACAGTCTGCTGCTTTGTGTGGTACATTCTGGGAGTGACCAGCACCAAAATATAGGCTCCCGTGTAGATTAGTGTTCCTTGCTTGTTGTGTCTGTGATGTGTTTCCGTAGTTGCCATCCCCATTATGATACTGTCCTGTACTTGTGTGTATTGTCTGTTGCTGGGGAGTACTAAATTGTCTTGTAAAACGTAGTAGAAATGAGTCTGGGGAACATATCCTTATTTGTTACATTGTAAAGTGGGTTCCCTTTATGCGAATTTGAGTTATGCATGGTTTTGCAGAAACACATATACAGTATAAAGCAAGGGAAACCTGTAGAAGGAGGCCTTTAAGATAAGAGAAGTTGCCAGTGAATAAGGAAGTCAGGGTTTGAATTCAAGGAAAGGTAGTATATGGATGTGTGTTAACTGCAGTTTCTGCAATAAGGAGAACTGGCTAATTCTTGGTCTGAGGATGTGTACATTCCTTTGTGATCATGTAAAATGAATTCTTAGCATAGCACCAGATTCGCCATGGAAGGCAACAAAATTATCCAGACCAAAGCACACAAGGTTAATTCTATCTTCTAGTTTAAAATAGACATAAAACTACTGGAAAAAATCAGGTGAGTCAATGTTTGGTCTTTTATATTTATTTGCTTTTAGAACTTCGAGTCCTGTTTATTGTATGAAATGCATTAGCCATGAATACAGAGGCAGGGAATCAGTGAGTGAAACAGAAATCAGCAGACAAGAATAGTTCCTGGCTATAGTTTTTATATAGTCCCCATGGAGAGGAAGTAATATTACATTTTAATACATCTTCATTTGATTGTTATTACTCTGCCTCCCAGGAGGCTAAACCACTGCATGGATCTTGGCTGTTTTCAGCCTATCAGGTTTGTAACATTGCTCTAATCAGATGGAGAATTAAGCTGCTGGATTTGTGCCTGTATATAGCTTTTCATTCACAAAGAGATTAGAAATGAAGGGAAAGTCACAAAAATTAAGGTTCAGTCACTCTTAAAAATACACTTTACAACATTAAAAACTTCATCACAATTACTTAAAGGAAAATGTTAGTGTACTGAAATTTTAAGCCTTTAGAGCTGCCACAGTTACTGACTGCACTTTTATGCTTTTGAGGCTACAAAATAGACTGCATATTTGCCAAATTGCATATCCTGTCACATGGATTAACTAAAATTTATAACCAGTTTAATTCAGGGCTAGATTGTGACATTGATTACACACCCACAGAGAGAACTCAGGCTCACACCCATTCCCACTATTCCTGTACAAGCTATCTAGACGTTAGGCCTGGGCATACAGAAGTACATGCTTCCTCTCCTGGAGGAGTTGGGTGTAGAGTGGGTGTAACTATGACTCTTACCCCACTAAGTGTGCTGGCCAGCACAGCTGACTCACTGCAGAGGTGTTGTAAGTTTGTTGAAGGCATAGATTATAATAAAGAAAAAGTAACAAAGGAATTATGGTTCAAGAGGTTGGTGTTTGAGGTACACTGCTCCCAGGACTAACCTCAAGGTAGGGAGTCTCCCCTCTCGCTCTCTACTGCTTCCTTTTCAGGGTTGCATCTACAGCCATTACAAATTAGGTCTCCAAAAATTAGTGAGCCGAAACCAAATAACCCTCTAAATCTGAGTGCTTATCCAGTTTTAACCTAATGCTGTTCTTGAAAAGAAGAAGAACAGAAAAGCTCAAGAGCAATGGTAAAAATAAATCAGTCTACAAAAGCTCTAGATTCAATAAGAAGTTATTCTTAATCCAAAGCAGTATTTGATTTGATGCGTTTACAAGATTATGAAGTACATGTTTCTTTTTCTTTCCTCCTAAATAAAAGAAAATTCTTCCATCACCGAATCCTTTGTGCGTGTTCTAGCTACTTCTGGTTTATTCCAGGTCTTTTTAAATGACTCTCTCAGTAAAGCATGAAATAAATGATTCTTTTCAATAAGTTATCAAAATTTAAGAGACAAGTTTAAGAACACCAAGATTCACATACTGAAAAGCCACAAATCAAGAAGCAGTTATTTCTAGAATGGCCAGGAATGGAGAATGAGGCAACTGAGGAAAAATACAAAAAGTATTTTAATTAAAAAAGGAAAAAAAAAAGAAAAAGAAAAAAAAAACAGAACCCCCCCCCACACATTTTCTTATTCACCTAGCAGTGATGCCAGATCTTTGAGAGTCTGAAACAACCTAAGAAAATAATTCAGATCCATTCAAGCATGTAGCTTAGCATTCACAAAATTTCCAGATAGTATAAAAACTATTTATTTCCGCTAGAAGAGGATGTTAGTTTGCTTTTTGGTATTAATTACAAACACTGCCACTCTTATGTCAGCATGTATTTAAAAAACTTCTACTGAACCGAGTCAGTTATTTGATGCTTTACACAGGGAATCAGCTTTCAAATGTTATCAAAAAAGAGTCCCAAACTAAGTCTCAATTCTTGCAATTACTTACAGTACCTCTTAATTCTAAAGTGCATAAATAATCCCACTGAGTAAAGTCAGCAGGTATACATGCCTGTTACTAAGGCTGAGATTTTCTATGGTTTAATTCTGCAGGCTTGTGCTCTAAAATAGCCATGGTTTTTCTATTGCATGTATTGCGTCATAAGCAGGGATCCTGGTTTTCTCCGATATACCCCCTCCCCCCCCAAATTTCAGTTTAGAAAAAAGTAACCCAGAATCCACATTTTTCCATGTTTACAATGAAACACCACTAGTATTAGTGGCGTTTCATTTTACTCATGGAAAAAAAAAAAGTGGATTCTAGGTTACTTTTTCTAACCTGAAACGGGGGGGAGGAGGGGGGGGGGGAAGCGTTAATTGGAGAAAGCCAGGATCTATGGTCATAAGAAAAATCATAATAAGATTAATCCAAAAATTAAAACCCTCTAAGTTTACTTGTTTAATAAGAGCCTGGAACAATATACAAGACAGGAATAGTTATGGTACAGATATAGCAAAAAAATTCTAGTTTGTTAATTATTTTGCAAATTTCTAACAATTTGGGCTTTGTTTTGCCTACTTGCTAGAAGTCTTAGCAAAATGAAAAGGGAGCACACACCACAGCAGGACTTTGTGAAAGCGCTACTCGGTGTAATTGGCACTGCAAAAGGTCACCATTCTATCAGCTTTACCCAGACGTTTTTTCACATTGGTGTAGAATTTGCTTCATCTTAAAACAAGAGCTTAGTGGGTGCTTATGAATATTCCTAAATTCAGCTTTTTTTCCATCATCCCGCTGTAAGTGAGACAAAACTTCCAAGCGGAAGGAAAAACAAACACCAAACTCTTTTCCTCCTCCTTTCGCTCACGTCTTTATTAATTTATTTCAAAGAAAATAGTCACTTTAAATGGTAAACTTCCATGTCTCAGGATTTGTGATATCCCCCTGAAACAAAAGATGGGTTTTGCAGGGGTCACAGATAGCAACAATGTCTTCTCTATTGAGGCTTTAAATAAAACAAAAATGATGCCTCCAGAGGGATCCTCTTTTCCCCGGTGAAGGAAGTATAACCCTACAGTGAAACTGTACAAAGCACTCCTGAAATTACACACCTCTGTACCATGTTCAAACACTGATGATTTAACTTGTGTTAATTAGATGGGGCCATCAATGTATTGGGGGGAGGGGAGGGGCTTTGTTTAAATGCTCTACTTTATAGCCAAATGTTTAGAAAAAAAAAGAACATTATGAACAAAAAAACCCCAAAAACTCTGAGCACATGATCAGGACAAGTCGGTATGTTATGTAGATCTGCATTAGTGGCTATAGAAAGCTATAAACCAGATACAACAGTAAACAAATCTGAATAATCTGTTTTCCACATCTCATTCTCCCATGAAGAGACTGCTTCCCGAAAAGGACGTAGGAAAGGGAATATGTTACAGTCCCATTTTGCATCTTTAATGTTAGGAAGTCCCTTGTAATTCCATTGATTCCTGTGGGATGTGGTATCAACCAACATGAGTAAGGGTGGCAAGAGTCAAGCCATTGTTATTACTCAACATATACTTTTTTCTTTTAAGGAAAAGGTGACATTGAGCAAAGCTGAGTCAGGAGGTATCCAAAAAGTTTGAGAGTTGCCGCTGCCTGTTATTCCAAGAAGAAAGGCAGCACCACTGTCTCCTCGGGATTAGCTGTGGGTGAAATGCAGAAACTTTGCTACAATTATCCCACATGGCACCATGTGGCCATGGCACCCAAAAAAAGAACTACTTGTTTCACTGCTGCCTTCAGGTCTCCCCTTTTAAAATAATTTAAGTAGTAGAGACACTAGTAAAACTCCTGTGATTTTACTGCTCAAACATGATTTCTGATAAAGTTGTTCACCAGAGTTAATGCTGGGAAAAAAAAAAAGTTATTTCAGTTGCATATATTTCTCATCAAAAATACCCTGGAAAACGTCTTATTGCCATAGTGATTTAACTCCGGCATATCTATAGCACACATGGTTGTCCGTAGTTCACATAATTTGTTTGTGCGTTTGAGAATACTGTACAGTTAGTTCACCAGATGCAAGCCTACTAGTTATGATGTATTAAGTTTATCATTTTTTCCCCCTAAATAGATTACTGCATAGTTAACTTCACCACATTCTACACAGTTTGTCCTTTTTTATAAGTCTGCTACTGGCAAAAGCCCCACATGGAAGAAAGAAATACCTCCCTACTGCCACAATGGGCTTTGCTTAACAGTTCAGCTGAATAGAACTAATAGAATTAGTTAGCATTCAAGTTACACTGATTGTCCCTAATGACAAGCAGGCTTGTTGGAAAGTAGAGCTTTAATATTATATGGGAAAATGTTTTCTGAATCACGCAAACTCAACCTCTTCATTTAACAATCTGTATATGCCTTTAAAATCTCTCTGGTTTGGGATTGAGGCTCCTGGATGAGAAAGGGTTATAGTAAAAAGTTCATTAAAAAAAAAAAAAAACAACAAGCCTCTTGCCCGTTCTACTGTCACTAATTGCATGCAATGATATTAATGACCCAGTAATTGCTATACGAGTAGCACCGAAGTGGAAAACATCATTTTGAAGCAGAGTTCATCTCTAGGTGGTAGGACTTCACCAGTGACTTAGTTAATGCCTAGTGACAGTTTAGAATATAACACTACAGATGGGAAAATGTGCCACTCATGGTTATAATAGTTTAGATGGACATGACGTTATTTGCTTTGACTGCATAGAGTCCAGCAGTAACCCCAATAAAGTGCCACAGTCAGAGTTTGCCCTACAGATGAACCTCATTCCTTTCAGGGGAGATGCTCTATACTATAACAATCTAGAGCAATTTTCCACATGTTTGCTTCAATAAAAGAATACCTTCATCTCCTGCTTTTACATCAAGTACAACAAAAGTGCGCTTTATTGCAAAACACAAAAAGCTATTTACGTCAACTAACTATCCCTTAGCAACGCAGTTTAGCACCTTAGTACTTAGATCAATTATGACACTATTGGATAACTTGCACCTTGCAAAGCTGATCAGCACTGTTTTGATTGTTGTATGCATGTTTGCATCAGATACTGTAAGCAGTCTATGTATAGATTATGGCTCAAATTTTCAAACTTAGATGCAGTACTTAAAGAAAATCTAACTTTCAAAGATGTTGAGAAGACTTTCCATCCATTGACTTTTTACTATTTGGAAAGCAGAACAATTACATATTATACTATATCCAATTTTAGTACCAATAGCTTAGTTCTGGAAATCCAGGTTTGAAAATTTGTTTGTACGTACTTGTAACAGGATTGGAGGACAAATATTTTGAATAAGTATATTAAATCAAATGTTTACATCCAGTTAAAAAAAACAAAAAACAAAACACTCCATCTTCCAGCTTCATTGTTTTAAAAAAAACAAACAAAAAAAAAAACCAAAAAAAAAAAACCTCACAGTTCAGTTAGATCCTGTAATCAATCAGTTACCAGGGAGGACAGAACCCAAGTGATGTCAATGTGTACTACTGCATGAAAACAGGTGTCATTGCTATGCTGTGACCTCTTTTCTAGTTCCTTTTCAGCTTACTTGCTAGGAAAAATTCAGAATTCTGGGTTTCCCTTCCAGCTGCTAAAACATCACAGGCATATAAAGATGAATATTTTACTACACCTTCATTTGCTTGTGGGGTCTTCATCTAGTGTACAGAAAACAGATTATTCAACTAACAATTAAACAAAAACCCCATGGCCAGACCTTTTGTTTGCTTGTTTTGTGTTTAAGTTTTTACTAGGATTCTTCCTTGTTAAAGAAAGATTTGTCTCCAAAGAATCAGAGGCACCAATTAAAGTTAAAACTTGTTCCTCCTATAAAAAAAATTTAAACTGATTCATTTGGACTGAAAAAGGCACTTATCAGGGATACAGTTCATAGCACAGATTGTCAGAGATCAAACTCTGCATCCAAATGTTAATTAAAAATCAAGAAGAGTAGTTTGCACAAATTCACCAAATTTTAACCAAGTTTTTCAGTCCTTCAACTTTATTTGTGCAATTCTATGACTATAAATAAAATAGTTAACACTAACCAGGGAAACTACATTCTGGAAAAAAACATTTTGGATCCAAAGGCAGAAAGATTCCAGGACAAAAGACAAATAAAGTACCTGAAACCTAATACTAATAATAGCCTTTAGAAATACTTATGCAATTCTCAGGGCTCTTGTTGAATTAAACCTGCATAATATCTATAAACATAGTATTATGTCGTTCTTTTTATTATATAAAAAAAATGCTTATCCCATCTTGTCAGATAAATATTCACCAACGTACTTGCATTATATACAAGTGTAAATGTGTTTCTAGTACGTTAATATATGGTTCTAGCTTTCAGTTTATATATGCTCTGCCTTAAACTTACTCTCCTGCCTTAGAACTCAAATCTCATTGATTTTAATAAGTTATACCCTGCAGCAAGAAAAATAGCTGCAAAGCTCTGATCCTGCAAAGAGACTTATGGTGCATACGCTTGAACCCCATATGTGTTTGAGTAGTCCTGC
>NW_005841907.1:3223980-3237758 GCF_000455745.1 Alligator sinensis
GTAGGACTTCTCATGTATGTAAAACACAATTCTTTGTACTATCAGGGCTATAGTTGCTTGGTCTTTTTTTTAAATGTTTCAAGTCTCTCTCAATGTTAATATGCGAGATAAATATATAAAAAAGAAGTTTAGGGGAAGAAAATTGTTTGCCCTTGTCATGTGCATTTGCAATATTATTAAATCATTTAAGTGATCTAAAAAACTGCAGTAAATAGTGGCTGAAAATATTAAATGATTTCCAAAGAAATATTAAAACCCATTTCATTCTAAGTAATTCCTAAATAATTCCTTTTTCCATTCTCTGTAATCATTCTTCATTTCCTGTCTGCTTCCATATCCATCTTGAATTTAATGTTTTAGTCTTTTTTTTTTTTTAATTTTTTTTTTTTTTTGTTGCTCTCACCAGCTCCTATCCTGTTAACAATCAGAGCAATCTTGTTCTTTCATTTGCTGCCCTTGGGAATAGAGAAGTGGTACTTACAGATTTCCTGCTGCAGTCCCTCTGTCTAGCTTTAAATGAGATAAACTGTCAGTATTGCCTAGGTAATGGCACTAAATATGAACAAAGAACAACAATCTAAAATAGCCTTATTCTCTTACAAACCCTGTGTGGTCTGGGACAAAAATCCCAATGGACCATGACTCCATTAATCCTGCAGGTCTTAGACTGGTAGGAATTTGAAGCTGTGCAGACGCTGATTTTTTTTCTCCTCCAATAATATTATTTGTATGAGTTATATTTATATTTAATTGAGCAAGAGTCAAGTGGTATTGCTGATGTATTCCCTAAAAACTTTCCACTAAGTCAAAGACTGACATTTACATATCATTTTACACTAAGAAGAGTTAAAGGTAATTTATCTACCCATAAGTTTCTGAGAAAGAGGAGGCAGAGGAAGGGAGAGAGGAACTGTACCTCATGTATGGTCCATGTCAAGCTAGCTTTTAACACACAAGGCTGACTACTGGAAAAATGCAAATTATATTAAATTGCTGCAAACGTATGATTTTTAACAACTATGAATAATGCCTTTGTGAAATAGGAATGAATTGAATGTCTGATACAAGCTTTTTTGCAGCTTTAGGCCAGTTAAAAAATTAAACCAAAAATATTTTACAGCTCTTTTGGAGAATTCAAAACACTTGTGCAACTTGGTTGGTATGTTCCAGAGAATGACACTGTAAGAGGTGAATGCTTAGCCTACTTGATTAGCTAAAGTTTGATAAAATAAGGGGTTTTTTTTTAGAATACTAAAATAAAATTCATGCAAATCTACTGGGCCATAACTAAAAGATTTACTCCTTCCAAGTGGGCCACATTTCATGGCACAATCTGTATTGTATTTTAATGTGTTCTGTCCAAGACAGTTATTGCTTTTTAATTGTAACCAAATTACAAGCTGGGAACATAAAAGCTTTATGATTTTTTTTAATCCACTTAATGCTAAAGATTCAAAACGATCATTTAGATCTTAAAAGCCACTATATTATATTGTTTAGTGCTAGCACCACTAGCCTGTCCAACCTTTTAGATCAACTAGAGATTAAAGATATTTTTTAAATTTAAGCCAGTGGCCAATTATATAAGTAGGTCACTTGAAAAAAAAAATTGACAAAAAACATTTAAGGAAAGCTGCATATTCCATTTTGCCCGTGTCAAAGCAAATGATCATCTAACAGTAAGATGAGCTAATGAGGTCGCAGACAGACTAAGGGATTCAGTGGAAACTTTCATGGGGTCATTCTGTAACCATTCCCCAGGTCTCAAGCATTTTCAATGGAGGAAAACTATTTATCTTCCCAGCTTTTAAGATGCATTAGTTACATGCAACATGGCTATCATCATCAGGGATCCTGGTTCTCTCTGATAAAAAAAAACAAACAAACAAAAAACCAACAACACTCCAATTTTCCAATTAAAAAACCCAAATCCATGTTTTTCCGTGATTAAAATGAAACTGCTATAAAGATATAGCTATACTTTTTTTAAAGTCAGAAAATTGGTGGGGGAGGTTTATCAGAAAACCGGGATCCCTGTATTATACCTTTATATTCAGATTCTTTTAGGCTGTAGAGCATGTCTCTCTCTTTACATTATGCAACAGAAGAGATGAGAGGAATAAGAATTTTGTCCAAAAGAGAAGTGATTTGGAGTAGGGGGAGAAGGGAGGGAGAAAGACACTTCCCTTCTTCTCCTATAGAGAACATTTTCTCCACAAGCTCAGTACTGGTGCTTTGCAGTTTTGTTGAGGGTAGTGGATATGGCTGAAGGGGAAGATGTCAGAGTTGGAGAAAGGCTACTGAATGAAATCCTAGCTCTGCTGAGGTCACCGAGTCTCTCTTGATCCTTTTAAAGACTTCCTCCAATACAATGGCTTATCATATTATGCTCTTTTGCTCCATATTAATAAGTTTGCCCTGCCTGGGAAAGGATGATCCTGATAGAAGTACCACCGCATGAAGACCTTGTGGCTTGCAAATGACCCAATTTCAAGGAGATTTTCTGCGATTTGGGGACATCCAGAAGATGCCCCAACAAATCCACACTTCCCAAGAAAATTCACGTTGAGATGATTTAGTGCCAACTGCATGGCCTCAAATTTACAATTTCCTGCCTAACTTTGTCCTTCCCATTGACATTTACATAGAAGCAAATGATTCAGTCTGTGAATTCAATTAAAAGTTTCTTTAGGGAATTATGGCTTGCTGGCTAAATGGCTGCATATAAAAGAGTGTAACATGAACATCTCGGATTCCATTTGACCATATCCAACTCTGCTGAATGAAAATCAGGTAGCTACAGGAAAACTGTTCCATTAATTTCCAAGGAACCAAGAACTGATAAGAATAAAACGGGCAAAAGCAAGGACAGCCTCTTACGCAGCATGCACAATACCATGCACTGTCCTTTTTCCAAATACCAGCACTGGCACCATTCACTATTTGGACTAGATGCTAGTGCTCTTACACCGATTAGTATCTTACTCTACCTCTAGCCCGACACAGATGTGTTAGATTGCAGTTAGTCCAATGAACAACTGAATGTCAAGAAGAGGTATTCAAGGCCTTTTTAAGTATCCTTTTAGTTTTGTGAACACAAAATTTTGCCACATCTAGTGCAAAGGTATTATATACCTTCTACTATGTCTTTCAGCCTCTCCAATGTTAGCAGCCTGACATAATACCTAGATTTGAACTCTACCAAGCCATTGTGAACTCTCAACAGCCACTGTTCTCAGTAAACTTCTCCAAATATAATGGCATATGACCCTGCATACACCACCCTAAAATGCTTCCAAACCAGATCTCTCACATGGGAACTTACTGTCATGTTCATGTTATAAAAGAAGAAGAGGAAAGTGTCAGCAAAACATTTTTGTATTTCATGCAGCAGAAGATCCAGTGCTGCCTTCTTTAGGTATATAGATAGCCCTGTTAAACTGCAGGACTAGGGATCTGGATTTCATGTGAATAATTCATGCACTGATTTGTATGCATGTGCAACATGCATTACATTATTTACCAAAGTGACAGCAAATGCCTTTATTACTAGAAATTTCTCCCTTTAGGACTCTATACATTATATGCTTTCTAGACAGGAATTGCCAAATTCTGTCTGGATCTGGCAATTCTTGTTGTCCAAAATGTCCCTAGACTCTTCTTGAGGTGAGTTTCCTCTACTGATGCCTTATCCCAGACTGGGATGGAGTTGTGGGCGAGTCACTGGCTTCTAGTACCAGATACTGCTCATCATGAGCTACCATTTTGTGGGGGGTTGGGATTGGCAATATTATAATTTGCCATTATTACAACTGGCTCTTGAGTTCTTGGCCCTGTAATACAACCCCTCCAAGTAGGAAACAAAAAAACAAAACAAAACTGTAGAACAGAAGTCAGCTCAGCAGGATTTCAAGACAGATCCTATTTTTGTTCTTCTAAGTTCCACCTGAATCTGTACCTACAGCAGTATAAGTCAGGAGCAGCTACAGCTATAGTTTTATGTAGAGTTGCACTGACATAAACCTGGTATCAATGAGACACAAGGTCAGGCTCACTGCCTTTCTTTTGAATCACTGAGGAAGAAGGCAGGATTCTTAATTTTCCAAACTATGGAACTTGCCAGGTCCCACTGCTTCAGCTGGGTGTGTTCGGCACATCTGAAAAAAAATAATCAAGCTTACAGTGCTTAAGGGCACAGCCAGCATAATACCAACTTGGTCTTTTGTCAATACCACAGTAAGCAGTACTCACGGCAGACACAGAAGCAGTAAGACAATATTCCAGGTCTACAGTGACTCCTAAGGTACAAGTCTAAAGGCTGAGCAGGTTCTGCTACCCAAAGAATGCAATAATCCTCCAGGAAATGCAGCATCTATTAAGTCCCATTGTTTATAATTAAAATAATTATACAAAAACAACAAAAGTGAGTCCTTCCCAATAATTTTCCAGGGAAAATGACTCATGACAGAACTGACAGTCTGTTGGGAAGTTCCATTTGTGCCCATAATTCTCAAGGTCATAACAATGGTGCCATTTATTCTACTACAGGTGATCTGCTGTGGCTTTTTGTCAAAGCAGCATTAAATAACTGCAATATTTCAATTTTAGATTTGGCTATTTGAGCGCACAGGCATTTTTCATTTAAGCATTTTCATTAGGATTACTGGCAACTGTATCCGTGCCGGATTCTGTAATTTACTGAGATGAAACTCACTGGCTTTCAGGGAAAGCTTTGCCTAGGTTAAGTATGACAGGAGTAGGGTTATACCTACACTGACTCCATGGTGGAAGATATTATCTAGCTAATATTTTAGACGGCAGTTTCAAAGTCACCCATATTTGCCATTTAATCCTTTTTGAGATACAGATATATTACACTGAATTGTTACATGTTTGGGTGATCTTAGCACATATTGTATATTACAAGAGAGAGTCCATATATTTATGTAAATGGCAAGTCGATTTCATACAATTACTTCCATGTTAACATCCTCAACTTAACTCTCAGTTTTCTTGCTTTTGTATGTTTAAATGATTTTTACTTATTTTAGATTAATAAATATGAAGAGCAGTAAAAATCCACAAACCCCCCTCCCCCCGAAAAAAAACCAAGACTTCTCAGGGATCCCATTTTTAAAAAATAAACCTAAAACAAGATAGAAGGAAGCAAGATGTATTAGCTGCAGGAAACATATAACACTAACTCCTACACTCCTGCTTAATTCTTCCAAAGATGGAATGTCTCCAAGGCTTTGATTGACTGAGATATTCTAGCCTAAATATTACAGGGCCAAATACTCAGCTAGTGTATATTGGAAGTCAATTGAGCTATCTGATTTTATATCAGCTAAGGATATAGGTCAATCTTGATTAAGATTTGTCTGGGGCCAGATACAAATAGCTTTACTCAATTAGAAGTATATAAACTGACAAGCAGCTCCACTGACCTCAGTGGAATTTCTCATGTTCTGAAATTCTCTTCAGCATGAGCAAGGGTATCACAACCTGGCCTTAACAGATATACAAAGCAGGTGTGAGAAGCCCCTTTCAAGCATAACTGTACAATCTATATTGGTTCTATACAAGCCTGAGGAAGAGACAGGAGACCCTACAGATGTCACACATGATGAAAACAAGCAACCAAGAAAATATATTTTAAACAGAAATGCAAAAGAAATACAAACTCATTTGACTTCTTATGGGTATAGATCACACATACACAAGAAGAAAAAATAAACAAATGTTGTTTTTCCACTTACATATGATGTAATAATCTTTCTTTCTCTGAAATTCCAGGCCCCACAGATTAGGGCTGAACTCCTGAAACTTGATGGTAAATTTAACATCTTGATCTGGCTTGGCACAGTTGAGTAGAGGAGTGTTGTCCTTTTTAATAGTGCAGCTATCTGCTTGGTCTTTATCAACCATGTAGACCTTATAATACTCATACTGGCCAACAGTTTTAGAGTCCAGCTTTGGGCATATAATATCCAGTTTGTCTCCTATCTGTGGATATAGTACCAGTCCTTGTCCAGGAAGGAATCTAAAAGAACCAGGAGAAAAGGGGAAACATGAGACAATAGATAAACACAGATTCAGAAAAATGGCAACTGCAGTGGGCAGAAAGGAACAATACATTATCCAAAGCAAAATAATACAGTGAGTAAACTGTCTTTGCCTATGCCTGACAATTTGAAAGCAACAGGATATTTATTTTGATTTTGGAAAATTGGAGCCAGATTGGCTCCAACTGGGTTTTTATAAGCAGTATCCACATTCAGGGATTCATGAAGGCACTGTCTCATTTCCCAGAGCTTCCTCATACAGTTAGGCAACATCAACCGCCAGTGCAAATAGAAAGGGTCAAGATCTTGCTTCTCTACTCTGTTTAAATGTCCCTAACCTTGCGTTTAGGAGTAAGATTTCTTTCACATCCTGTGCACCAATGTAAGGCAGAGGATACTTTAGGTCTTTGGATTTATTAACATATTAATTATTAGTGTTTGAATTAAGGTAGTCCCTAGGAAGCTTTGGCAATGGACCAGGAATCCACCATATCAGTTGCTGTACAAACCAAGAACAAAAAAAAGGCAGTTATTCTACCAAAGAGCTCATATTCTACTGCTAACACTGCACCCCACCCCCAAAATACAGTAAAGCAATTAGCTTTACTATAATGACTTCTCCCGCCTCAGCACCACCCTGTCAACAACATGGTTTTTCATAACTTAACAAGAAGTTTATTTTTGTATTGCAAGTCAAAGCTCCACCATTTTCTTTAACAGGCACTTCTGTCAGTACTGATGAAACACTTGTACACATTTCAGGGAACCACAACAGTACTGGCACACTTTTGTCCTGCCATTAGACATTTTCTATTGGCATTAACTAACAGACAAGTTTCATCCAGAACCTTTCAAATCACTTATTATAATTAGTCCCTCATCAGTCAAAAATGCAACAACAGAAAGGTTTTTAGAAACCCATAAAGGAAAACTAAAAAATAATTAGTTGTAATATTGATTCAGCCATCAAACGAAGAGTCCTATTCTTGCAAGGACAAAAGCTGGGGCACTTCTTTGCTAATCTTTTTTCTTAAGATGTATTTGCTCCAATTAATGCCTAGAAGCAGGCCTTTAGAACTGGAGCTACTGATACAATATCCTCTATTGCCTACAGCTAAAAGCCTCCCTTTCCTCTTTCTCCTGCCTGCCAGCCCTACTGCAGAAAGATATTTCTTAATGGAGAATTGCTCTGAAAACCTGAAACAATGGCTTCCTAATGAACATCCTTATCCAAGTGCTAACATTAAACAACACACTTAGAAAATCCAGCTCATTCGTAGGCAGTCATCCTGCAGGCTCATTAAAATATTAAAGACAGAGAACAAAGCTATAAACCTAGAATACCCCATCCTTTTACTTAAAGGCAGCCACCAGCTAGCTAGCCAGCCAGCCAGCCATATTATTGGATCAGAACTTACTAACTAAAAAGTAGTGACGCCCCAAATTTCAAACCTGTAATTTGCAATTGCCTGGTCCTACACAACGTGAGTTTATGGATTTGTACCTAATGAGTGGGATTATATTCCCTCACAGAGCCTGTGTAAGATTTATATTTGTTGTGAAGCAGCATGTAGCAGGACAAAGAAATGTAATTACAGATTTAGGAAAAAAACAATGCAGTGTTATGGCAAGAAAAGTGCATGTTGATGTATAATTCACTGTGCTCCTCTCTTGTGCAGTTTAATTTCAGCATTACAAAAGCTGAGCCTAGTCATTCTGCCTAGGCAAGCCATGTAATAAAGGACATTGTGGAGCTGCACTGCCTCCCCAAGTTTGAAGGCATGAAGGGAAAAAAAACCCAAACAGCTGGTACAACACTTTTTTTTTTTGGGGGGGGGGGGGGGGGGAGGGGGGGGGGGTTGTGGAGAAGGGGAGGGGCTTCATGGACTCCTTGACAGCAAAACTGCCCTACCTCCTCCTTGCCTCTGGAGTAGCCAGCATCTGTACGCACACTAAGAGAGAGTTGCTAACCTCTGCATAGGAAAGGGAAGTAGTAGTGATAGAGGTGGTATTGGTACTTTCCTACCACAGAGGCTGGCTAAACTCTTTTGGCAGGGGGTGAAAATTAATTTTCCCTCCTGCTTGTGTACCAGGACAGAGGCCTGCTTCCAGTCCCGAGTTCCACTGCAATTAATGGGAATTCTTAATACACAGACAGGTTTGCAGGACTGGGCCCCCTTAAGAAACCAGTTTGAGTTGGCATGTAGCCTGGGCACAGATGTAACATTTAGCAGCTTAGAAGCAGGCCCACTTATCATTTATCATTATGCTATGATTTACACCTCTCTGAAATATAAAGCCAAAGGCTTCTTGAAGACTATCCTAAATTTCTCATGCAGTGGGGGAGAAGTAGAGCCAACAGGACTGGTGAGTGCAAACGACAGGCAGAACAGAGCCCACGGTCAATACAGCAGGGTAATTTCCATTTAGAAATAGCTACAAGATGGGAAACATTCTTATTACAGAAATAAATAGTTTAGAGTAGAACAGAATGCAATAGACCCATGGTGCTCAACCTTTTCAGCCAGCAGGCTGGATGGGCAGTGCCCAGCGTGTCTGTGGGCTGGGTCCCAATCTAGCATGGGATAGTTGCAGCAGGGACTCATCTGGCTGCACAGAGGGGAGCAAGGGGCATCCCGGCTCCAACCTGGACCCACGGAGGGGAAAGGAGGGGGCATGGCCCAGCCCCACTGGGGAGAGGGGCCATGGACCAGTCTCATTCAGCCAGTGGCAGGGGGAAGAAGCATCACTTGGCCCCAACCTGCTGCGAGGGATTTGGCAGCAGAGGAGGGTATTTACTGCCACCGTTCTCCTGCTGCAAAACTTCTTGATCCGTGGGCTGGATACTAATGGCACCATAGGGCGGAGGTTGAGCACCCCTGGAGTAGGCACAGGAAAGAAGGGTTAAATAACAGCCCAGAATTAACATGTAAAAGCTTAAATGCAAGTTACAAGAGCTCTAACTGGATGCACAGGTTAGCTGCTACAGCAGAAGCAATCCATTCCCCATAGTCTAAAGTTTAAACCTGACAATTTTGATTCCACTCCAATTTTTGTGCTTTTAGCCCTTAACATTGTTGACGTAAAAAAAGAATAAAAGAAAAGAAAAAGAAAGGGACTGAAAGTTAAAGGATTGCATTGAGAGCTTGCCCGTGTTGAAATCTTTCCCCACAGTTTGTGGCTTTGACTGTAACCTTTTTATAAGGAAAATTTGTCATGCTGTTTCCTTGTTTTCCTTGCAACAGTAAATTATATGTATGGGTGGAGACAGTAAAAGATTAAGAGCTTCACCTCATGCATTTCAGTTCCACCACAGAAACTTACAGTAACCCATAGCTAAGAGCAGTTGTTACTCAGTAATATTAAGAGTTAGGTTAAGGTTGCAAAACACAAGTGTAAACATAGACTCTGGGTGCATTCATTTAGCCTCCAAAGTAAATCATCTGAGTTTCAGAAGTATCAGGTACCCAAAGACTCCCACTTAGGTACTCACCACTTTTGAAGACTCAGACATTTTACCCCAAGTAGAATTTAGAGCATAACAACTTGTTAAAAACTTGGCCTGAACCTATAAAAAAAAGTGGACTATATTCAGTCTTGCTATAGGTTAGCTGATTTTAGCCAGCAATATTTTTACTTCTGTAACTACTACTGTCAAGATTTATGCACACTACGTTAAATTCAGCCCTGGTCCAGTGTGTGTAGGATTGCATCTTTGAATATAAAGCCAAAAAAAGATGTATTCATGCTCCGGTTCTAACAATAACATTCAGTGTTGGAGGCCAATTAAAGGTAGTAGCTAGCTAGCTGCAGTGTTAAGACATTCACACATACAAAACCCATCCAAGTTTCCTGGAAGTGCTTTGAAAGGTGTGCATTAGAAGGTGCCTTCCACTAATGAAAAACCTTATTTCACACAGAAGTGAAACTAATAGGGAGGATCAGAAAGTCTCCTGAATCCCACGAATGATGCCAAATCAGTAGTGCCAATGGCATGTGTTACACTAAAGATTATAGTCTGGAGCCTCACAGCAAGGATACATTAATTACGTCTGATTCATTTGGGGCAAATTCTAGAGCAGAGGTGCACACTAGGAGGCTTAGAGGATTAATACAGATCCTAGAGTCATAAAATGCTGTCTTCCAGCTGCCAACGTTCACTGCAGAGTTGTTACTGCTGGTGAATTCAAGCACAGGCTACTTCTGTTAATCTATCAGGGAAGTACAACAGTACAAATAAATATTCTGTACTTCTCACACATGCATACACAAAATAGAAGATAGATCCAGCTTTGATTAAAGTCTATGGGAACAGAGAATTTTTTCTGAGAATACAAACATAGGTGTGCAGGCATGGAAAGGACCAAGGGACAAAGGAGCCTTTCTCTGCATAACTTTGATTCTGCCTCAGGCTTTTTCAAGGTCTGTGCCTAGTCATAGCAAGTAGCTGCCTGGTGTCTCAACAGATCTTTCCAATGATTGCCTGAAACACCCTCTTGGCAACGTCCCTTGTACCAGAAGCTCTGACTAGGGTTCCCCCATTTTAGATTAATCTTTAGGGGAAAGGACTGGTGTACATCTCCTATATACCAGCAAGGAAGCAGTTTGGTAAAGAATCTACTCCAAAATAACAATCCGGATATGTACCCTGGGAAAGTGAATAGAAAACATACAAGTAAAAAATTGTACATTCAAAGTAATATACTCTCTCAGAAGGCATACTCATGTCAACAGTGCCATTCCATTGGTGACCAAGTGTCTGTTCAAAAGCCTTCAGACCCTAATGCCACGCATTGTTAAAACTAGTCATTCAACTTGACCTAAAACCAGCTCCATTGCTGTTTGTTAGTTTCTTTGGGAAAATGGTGTCACATTCTCAAAAAAAACCCTGTTATTTTATTATAGTCATAAGGGAGGGGGAGAAAGAGAAGGGGGGATAAAAGAACTAGAATGAAAATAAGTCCATTCCCCACTCCTATTGCTGTTACAGCAATTATCTACACTAGACTTCATGTATCCACTTTAAACCCCAACAGGTTTCTAAAAAGCATGGCGTTAATATTCCCTACCAGTTAAAGTCCTATAGAATTTAAAGTTTGATGCAAGAGAATTCCCATTCAGACTCATTTCATTTTTTCACATGGAAATCTACTGAATTCACCTCTGTTGAATTATATAGGACTGTTTCCATAAGTATAAGATGACAAACATGCCCTACTTCTGCATATTAAGTCTTACTAGGATCAGACGTATATCTTTAAGATGAATTTTTCATTGAAAAACAAAAACAAGTCTTCACTCAGTGGCCTCACTCTGAAGTTGTAAAATATGAATTCATCTCCCTTGACTAGAGGGACTGTATTAATTAATCCCGATGCCAAAAATGCGTACTGCTGTGCTTTTACCAACCTGGGAAACTGTACATACTCTTAGCCTTCATGATGTCCCACTAATGTTTAAACAAATGCAATTATAGAAAGCACGCTAGTACTTGCCAGACCCTTGAAAATATGTAACTGAGGAAACAATGCCAAATTTCTGTGCTCCTGAACTGATTGGTGTAGACATTTAGTCTGAAATTAATGTGATAAAAATAACCCTAAAAATGTGAACAATCAAGATGTTTCTTAAGAATGCAATATGAAGTCTTCTGTTAAAGACTCCTAGCTACTTAATTTTATGAAGTTTAACTACCAATCTGACTAAAAAGCTACTCATTGTGAAGTTTCATTAAGGTAATGTCATGAATACTAATAGCAAAGTCTGTTAGACGTGGCTATTTTACTTGTAAAACTACAAATTCCAGCAGGCAAAAGAATCACTTGTCCCTACTAACAGCAAGGGCCATTATATATTCACTATCTTGCTTTTGCAGAAAAAAAAGATATAGTATTTTACATATCCTTTTATCTGTAGGAGAAAATATTTAAGCAGTGTAAAAGTTCCAGAGTTCTGATCCAAAGTCCAAGGAAGTCAGTGGAAAAACTTTGGCTTTAATGAATTTGAGATCAAGCACCAATGGCCCAACTCAGTCAGTATGACCCTCAGTATAGTGTAAAATTAACCCTCAAATGAGTAGGTCCAGGTTCTACAGAAGCAATTTTCAATTCTGTACAGCAATGTAAGATTTACATCACATACTTAGTCCCTTTCAAACCAAAGAATGTCATCAGGGATGTACTGTATGTCTTCTTAGAAGTTTGATCTATGCATTTTCAGAAGCAGTAGTTATGAGTCTAGCCACACCCCTGTTTAAATTACTGAGATTTTTGCCACAGAGATCAGAGTCAGACCCATCAGCCTTGGCAACTAATTTTTACCTTTACTTTTTCATGAAAATTCCCATCTCAGAACTCACATGGACTCCAGCTAAAAACAGAACAGTCACTTTTTTTTTTTTTTTTTTTTAACTAATCCTAAAATACAAATTACCTCTGACTGGATTTAACATCAAAAGTATGTGATGACTGAATTGGCTTAATAGAATTATAATTTTGGGAGGAGGGTGGGGGAAGAAAAAAATCAAGGAATGCATTCCATTTCATTTTACTAAAATGGATTTAAAACGTGATCTGGAAGCTAGCTTTATAGTATTACATTGACAGGAAAGAGTATTACAACTACTAGCAAGGTCTGACACCGAAATTTTAAAAGCCTGTTTTTGAAAATCACCACCTCACCAACCCAACTCTGAGGGATCTACCAAACCCTCACTAGTATAAGGATGTTTTTCCCCTCATTCAAGAAGTCTCACTTATTTTAATGGGACTCTTCGTGTGAACTAAGATTGCTGCAGCTGGGGTTTCCAGATCGGAGCCCTAAAGACATCATCATCATAGTTATGCCAAAAATCAATTAAAAATAAAAAACTAAGATACTGCAGTGCACACTCCTAAAGGTAGGGCTTTTACATTCCACATTTATTAAAGTAAAAAAACCCCCAACCAACAACTTTTAGGCCCAGACGCTCCTTATAGATTCTTACATTACAAACTATTCAAATGCGGCATTCAACACAAACTCCTATTCCCAAAATAGTACCTATTCTGTATACTGCACTGGACTGTGCAGTGCCTGCTCACCCCTTCCTCACCTCTTGAGTACCTCTTTTTCATTCAGATGGAAATGTGTGCAGTGTGTTGGAAAAGAGCTCCTAGGCAGGCCAGCATCTTTGGGGTCACACACACAAAGCAGTTTTACACTGCAAGATCAGAGAGGTTGCAAATATCATGTGCTCCTTGATGACAAAAATGCTTATGAACTGGGTATACTCTGGCACTGAATTCACCTTCCTGAAAATTTTAGGAAGTTAGATTGTTTAACCATGTTAAAAAAAATCTGGTTCTTTTAAGGCAATGACTTCAGATTAAAGATCTTGAAGGGAAACAATCCATAATACTAGAAGTAGTGTAGCCCAGCCCCTTTACAGCTACTACAGACTGAAACAATGGCCATTGATCCTCCGTGCTTCCTAGGCAGGGGATTTTAGCAACTGGAGCCTGTAACTGAGTACTCAGTGGATTCTTTTCCACTCAGCCAGCCCCAGCATCTCTTATACTCTCCTATTCACAATTCACCTTTTTAACAGACATGCTTTAGAAGCTCTGCTCTCCCCTTAACCCTGTGATGCAGTATTTCCAGAAGGATTTTTTTTTTTTTTTTTTTTTAGTACATCTTTTTTCCAAAGCCTTTAAACATGGGGTGAACGTCATT
>NW_005841907.1:3237789-3253775 GCF_000455745.1 Alligator sinensis
TGAACTGCCCAAGGGAAAAAAAAACAAGCAAAACACCTAAACCACTTAAATTTAGAGAAGGGCATGCTTTACCCTTTTCTATTAGACATACACCTGGGGTCAGCAACTGGTACAAAATAAGCAATGATATGGAAGAAGTGTGTTTTTCCCTCCTTAAAAAAAACCAAAACAACACAAAAAACAAGCCAACAACAACAACCACCCACTCCCACAGCAAATACGTATCTGGCTTTTTTCACACCAGAACTGGGAGCAAGGTCTGGCTTTTTTTGCACCAGATTGGAAAGTGTTGCTTAGAATATTTACTTCCCAGGTAGTACAGCCTGAAATTGTGAAAGTGTGGAGGATCCAATTCTCTCCTGACATGAAGGTTTTTTTCAAAACTGAAGAGTTTATAGTCAGCTTTTATACATGACCTCCCCATAAAGTACTATTAATAGCAATTAACTTTTTGTATTATTGTGCAGAAAGCAATTACTGCACTGCCATAAGTACATAAAGCACTAGAGAATTCTGATCCATTTGCTGAATCAATTCTGGTTACCACAAAAGAGAAGTTAATGTGCTGCAGGTTTGGTCTCCTGACTGAAAACTGTTATGAGTATGTGACAAATATTCTATTTTAAAGTTGTATTAGCTTATCAGTTTGGCAAACTTCAGAAATATGAATGCTAACAACTGTACTTAGCCTTCAAAAATTCTCCTAGAAATCACTGTTTACTTTCTGTTTCTCTCCAACACATGCACACCACTTTGTTCTATTCCATATGGTGCACACTTATACTAAAATGGAATAGAACAAGTGATGTGTGTGTATATATAAAGACCCACAAGCCGTGCTCCCCCACTTTATGCGAGTGCTTGCAGAGGAAAGCTGAAGCCTGTCTGCATAAATGGGTTATTCTGTGGAATTTCTGAAAGGGAACACACTCAGTAGGTGCATTGTAATTAGTTGCTCTTTCTAGTTACCTCTTGATAAATGATGCATGCAGCTCTGGATGAGAGCCCAACTCTTGACCTATGACACCACTACACACTTTCGTACTTCAACCAGGAATCCCTGGCCTCCAAGTTCTTTGTGTTTTGTTTTTATAAAAATGCACTACTGGCAATTGACAAAATGAGAGCTAGATATTATGGGCAAAGTTAGTCTCCTTTCAGAAGTGCTTAATGTAGTTATGTCCCAAATACACTCGAGGAAAGATTTCTCCCTCATAATTATTCCAAATGGGCAGACTGCTTCACGCATGGGTTAAAGGACAGAGCATGGAGCTACATAAGCCAGGCATTCACTCCCACAATACTTAATGTTAAATTTCTGCTACATTATTTTTCTCTAGGTGCAGAAAATATTCATAAGACTGTTATTTTAAATACAGGAGATCATAAGCCCATAGAGAAATGCAACCTCTACCATGAAAAAATACCCTTAAAAATCAGCATTTTTTTCTGAATAGCACTTTACTGCCCCCTTTTGCACTTTAACATTAGAACAGGCATGAACACACACGAAATGCTGTGAAATACTGGAGTACAACAATAGGGCACTACGTTTACATAGGCTTAGGCGAACAGACACTGCTTTTGGAGCAACTTGCAATTATCTAAAATGTAAACAAGCAAGGCATTGAGCCTTCCTTGCCTTCAAACTACCAAGGAACAGATCAGTAATCGGTAGCTTGCATTGACATTTTCTGCTTTAAGCTGCATGCATATGGGCATTTGGGGGTATTTGCAGGTGGCTCTTTCACATTTTTCCTAAAGCAAAGATGATCTGCAACTTGGACCTGGTATAGTCATGAAAAAGAAGAATGACCGAGGCGGGCAAGCAATCCCTGAATAAAAAATGATGAGAGTAGCTTTTAAAACCAGAACTTCTGGAACTGAAAGGCCTTTACATTTTTCAGGAAAGGTGAGCACACCATGCCTAGCCCTAGAAACCTTTAAGTATAAACCCATTCTGCAACTCCACAATGCAGCTGCAGCCATTACAACACTTGTGTGTCTGTGCTTATGCGTGTATATATATCTACTAAAAGTAATAAATCTACAGACTAGAGGCCAGTTATTTACAAAATACTAATTCAAGATGACAGGGCCAGAGAGGGCTCTCCCTACCCCAATAACGTTGGTTTCCACTTGACAAAGTCCATGTGCTGTTGTGTACACTTATATTTAAACTTAATCCATTTCCCTCTGTCATCCTACAAATTACTATACAAGTCACAATAATATTAAATTTCACTGCCTACAGCACTGCACAACTGAACTATTACAGTAATGAAAACTGACTCCCTTTGATATGAATGCTCGTGCTCTCTCTCATTTGCTAGCCACAGAGTACAGGAAGAGCCTGATGTTGACTTAATTACAGAACTGTTGTTCAAAATATGCTACTGTGAACATTAAAATAGTGCTCTGTTGATGCAGAAAAGATAATCAGATATTTATTTGTTTTTCGCCCTCTTAAATCTGTGCCATGAATTCTGTGCAACACAAACAAGCCTGATGCTCCACGGATCCTGCGGCCTGAAAATGAGAAACAGCATTTTCTTGAAAAGATGCAGGGCTTCAGTCTGTATGGAAAGGAAAGTCAAACTAAACCATGCGCCTTCCTTACAAGACTCACTGAAGTCTCTGCTCACAGCAACCAGCTGGCATCTGCCAAAGCACTGGCTTTTAAAGGGCACTGTAAATCACAAACTACGGCTAGTAGAGACAATAAAAACAGATTGTTCCATTGCTGTGCTTTTCTGTTCTATACTCTGCTGTTCCTATAGAACAGTGAAGTACAGAAACAAATCTTTTGTCAACAACAACGCAAAGAGACAAACTAAAGTTGTACGTCTCCTTTTTCTTAACTACATACTGTATTTTCACCTGTACCATCTTGTTCCAGCACTATTTAAAAATCAGGAGTCTATAAAAGCGGGTGGGGACTGCTTCATTATTTGAATAGACATTAATAATCAGCGACTATCTTGGTGAATAAGTTCAAAGGGAATTGTTCAGCTGTTCTGCAACTGTTTTGAAAATATTTTTTTCCATGATGCTTACTTGAGTCAGTGGGGTGCTGTGAGCCCTCCTCAGGGATATTGCAGTAGCAGCAGACAGGTAAAACTGCCCTTCATATGCTCCAGCTGCATTAGGGCTGTGACCAAACAAAAGCAAGCAGGAACTGGCTCAGCTGTAGCCCTTCCCAGTCTGGCACCACCCTGGCATGCACGTACAGGACAATTCTACCCATGCTTCTATTTCTGGGAGGACCATACAAAGGGCCAAATCAGGAAAGGCTACACAGTACAAGGCCACTCCTGCCCGCTTTAGGCCAATTAAAGAGTTCCCCAAAACAGGAGGAGCGTAAGCATGCGTCACAGCCTGTCCTGGGCAATTTAGTCTGGAGGCACCAGAACCCAGCTGTGAAGCATAGAGGAATGCCAAAGCAGCACCAGCTGTGGTTCTCAACCCGGGGTGGTAGTGCATTAAAAAGTGATGCAGGGATGTAGTGCCCCTGAAAATGAGAACCACTGGCCTAAGTAATGAGACCCTAAAGTTGGAACAAATACCTAAAATCGGGTCTCTCTAGGCTAAGATTTGCCATCCGACCATATAGAATTTTTCTGAGAGTATTTTCACAAAGCCTAGCCACAAATTTCTTTTAGCTTTCGTATTTCCATCCAAATGTGTTCTTCTCTTCACATGCATAAAGTTCCAAAAATTGCACAATAACCTACCCCCACCCTCCCTACCCCGTCTCCTGATGCTGGCCTGAAGCAAACACACAAATACAAACAGACACCTGAAATCCAAGTGTAAATCTAACCTCTTCCCAAGTTTTGGATATTCAGCTTTAGCTCTTCCTACTTAACCCATTATAGATCTGGGTTCGAGTCATGAACCAGAATGTCAACAGGGGTTCTGTCTCGGATCTAATAGCGTATATGCTTGCTTGCAAATGTCCATGATTCAGCATAAGTGGCAGCCAGCCTAACTGGAGGCAAGAACATACAATAGTCTGCAACAGCTGACTTATCAGAACAGCAAAACCGATGCAATCCCTTTGGTTTATCGTTGTTTGCGTTAGGGAGCCAATACTCCCTGCATTAGGGACTTTTGCCTCACTGATTACTCCCTGCCCCCCCCCAAATGTAGATAATGATAGATTTTGATTCAGGCTCATTTATAATGTAAAGGCATTAAGATAAAAAAAACACCCTTAGAATAAGTGTGCATTTCTGTTTTTAATATTAAAAAACTCATTCTAGCTTCAAATCAAAAAAGCACACACTTGAATCTACTTTTACTCAACCACTTAGGGATGGAATCCCATTGCACTTTACAGGCCAAAATGGCAGTTATCCAGCTGCATAACCCTTGGTTTTTAATACTTATATAGTTTACAATCCTATTCCATGTGCAGTCTGGGTATATGAGCATATACAGCTATTGATCAGTTAGGCTGGCCAGGCTGGTTGCAGGTGCCTTAATCATTAAATTGCAGACAGTAAAAGTCCATGACTAGCAGGTGTTAAAGCCTAGACAAGGCCCTTCAGTGTTTTCAGAAGATGGTTAGAGCACTTGCCCAAGAAGCAGAACTTCCAGGTTATGCCCTGGGTGTGAATGTCAACTTTTATTTTTTGAGCTTCTCACTGGGGTGCTCTAGCAGCCAGGGAACAGGCTGGATGGACCTTATTCCCTGCCTACTCCAGTGCTCCTCTTGAAGCCATCCTCCTAGACATCCAAAAGATACATGGAGATATTCTGGACCAGAGGGGACCCTGGACACTTGCTATCAATGTGACAAACTTCCTTACTGCTCTCCATGCATTTTATCTAGTTAATATTAAATGCAAGGTGCAGTCAATCTGTTTCAAGAAGCTGGATAATGTCCAGCCTGTGGATATGGGATATTTATTCAGATGTACACATAAGGCACCTATGCATGTGTAGCAAGGCTGCTCCAACATTGCAATTACAGCGCTTTGGAGAGGACTCCACTAATAGAGTCTGATGGAGTGTGGTAACTACCATGCTCCAGTAGACTCCAGCATGACGTGCGTCAGCGTCCCCGCACTGAAAAATGGTGGTGTGAGTGCTTAAACTAAAGCTCATTCCACAAGCTTTAGTTAAAAGCACCCCCACTGCCATTTTTCAGTGCAGAGATGTTGATATAATTGACACTTCAAACCTATAAACTTTCTAAGAGCTGCTAATTAAAGTGCACTCCTCCTCCTCCCCCCCCCCCCCCCCCCCTGGAGCACAAACACCCATATAGAGCCATGCAACTGCCAATCCAGTGTATAGCCCTCCTATCTATGTACACACTTACAAATCCACACTGCGTGCAGAGTAGGATCACGAACTGTGCATAATGGGCAAAATTTGCAGTTTCACAGATGAGAAAATGAGACTTGGGCATGTAAAGTAAAATAGGATTCTACCCTTCTGGTTCAGCATGTGCTTAAGTGCTTTGGTAAACAATAACACTTCTCAATTGGGACAGAAATTCCCAACCAAGCTCTTGTCCTTTGTAACAGTTATTATGCTGCCTAGTAATCTTGCCTGCCAACATGATTTTCCCTGCTCAGCTAACCTATAGTCTGGAGTTACCTTGAAAAAACCCCAGAAAGGTTAAGTGTTGCACAGTGATTAAACTAGACTGCTCCTGAACTAAACTGAAATTAATTAAACATGAAGAAAGCAATTGAAGAGCGGCCAGTGAATGAAATGGGACTGGCAAGCCCCAACAATGGGACTGCAAAGCCCCAAAAGGAGTCAAGATATTCCTAACTCTAAATTTGCACTTTTATCCAGTCAGGTATAGAAAGCAACTGCTGCTCAGGCAGTAGGTAAGCAGATGGCAAGCACCAGTGAAAATGGAAATGCAAAACGCCCTACCACTTGAAGAGTCAGAACTGCAGCCACGTATGGATTCACCAGTGTTCAGTGCATAGGTTCCTTAAACAAACTGCTTCAAACTTGCAGAACATCAAAAGCCAAATGGGCCTTACTGAATGAATCCACAGGCAAGGAGCCAGAATTTCAGTTTGCTGTAGAAATAGGCCTGGACTTGATTTAAGTCTTCTCAGCTCTGACAGACTGGAATCTGGCAGAGCTCCCAAATCCAAAATAAAATGGCATTCAATTGTGCCTAGACTTGGAAGGAAAAAAAATCCACATACTTTCTCATTAGCTTAAGACACACCTACCCTTAACTCGGATAATGTGCGTTGTTAATCTTATCACCATGGCTTTTTGTAAAGGGTAACTAATCATGGAGTAACACACTATTTTAAGAGAGACAATAAAGCAATAAGTAGTAATTTATAGAGTCAAATGTAAGCTAAAAAGGAATCTTCTGCAAACCATAGGTCAGAGAATTCATTGTTTTAATTTACCAGTATATCCATATTACTTGTTCTTTACCATGTACACAGGTCCAGAACTACTAAACAAAGTAGTGTTAAAACAAGCACAAACCATTTTTTTTTAAAAACAAATTCTATAAATTTAGAAAAAAAAAAATCTATACAGACAGATGCATGTCATGCTTCAGGAATGATTCACCTACTAAAAGATTGTGTTTATCAACCATTCTTGGCTAGAGAGTAGTGTTCTAAACCAGAAAAAAGCCTAGACTATTACATCAAAGTTTAAAATCAGCTGCATTATAATTATCATGTTGATACCACAAGGAAACGCTGGCTGTTGGTTGGTCAGGATTGCCAAAAATAGACATAAGTCCTGTACTTCTGTATTCTTCCCCCCCACCCCCACACACACATACAGAGTGTGTGTTTTGTTTGTGTATATTTTGTTCTATACACAAAATAGAGCTACCAAGAAAAAAAAAGTTGCAGATGTTCTTGCATTAAATACATGCATTAAAGAATGTTCTCAGCATTACTAGAAAATTTAAAATGGTACTTTTGATGCAGAGAAAACAACTTTAAACCTTCAGCCCAATTAATCCCCGCCATAGTCTTTTCACCGAGAGTCTTTTCACTGATTTCAATGCAAGCAGAGCATTCTTAAGAACGTAAGCATAAAGGGGCAAGGATAAGATGCTCAAAAGTGAGAACCTATAGTCTTTTCTAAATCCATATTTAGATTGCTGAAAACTTACCACTTATGACAACTGGGTCATTTAACTATAAACCAAACTATGGCTTCAAAGAGTTTAAAATTTAAAAAAGTACCCTTTTTTTTTTTTTTTTTTTTTTATATCTTAACCCAAAGCTTTCTTATCAAGCCTGACAACCTTAGATATACCTAGAGGTAAACATGGGGAAACAACTCGGGGCCATATCTTGCCCGACTAACTGAAGTTTTGTCATTGACCTCAGTGGGAGTTGAAGCAGGACCTTCAGAGACAGACTTACTATACTTAAGGCTGTGTTACTGCAATATACTATCATGTATTCAAAGTGATGTTGGTAACTCATTGCGTGCACACATGCACAGAAACTTAAACTTGTTTTTTTTTCCCCCCCCTCTAAATTAAAACTTACTTGTACATGCTCTGGCAAAAGAAAACAAACCACTCTTACTGCCATTTTGTTTTCATACTTTGGCTTAGACAAATGTACTGAGTGCAATATACTTGTTTTCTTGCTCAGGAGTTTTAGCAGCTATTCTCTTTGAAGTCAGAGAATACAACTGCCACCTGCAAAATCCTGTGTTTTAAGTATGCAAGTGAAAAGTATTTCAAGAGAGCAGGACTTGTGGATGGTGCTGAACAGGAACACCACAAATAGGCATACCTAACATCCCCTGCATTGAAAAAGATGATATAAAAGATTACCTATTCTTTTCTACGCTTTGCCAAATGTACATAGCCTTATCTAGTACATTTCTGAAATGTGACATGACAGGTAAGTTCGAAAGCTAAATGTTGGATAATGGTTAGCAAACAAAGGACATCAGTTTTTGCATTATTTCTTTAATTACTTTAACCCTTGTTCTAACAGAAAGCATAAGGCCAGAGTAATTCAGCTTCTTCTTTTGTCATTTGCCTGCCATAAATATGCACCAGTCTGCATTTGAAAAGCTGAAGGAGGCCGCAAGCTTGCTGGACATTTATCATGCTCTGTTCCCTGTTAACAAGCAAATACTTTAGTTGAATGGCCCATTAGCAATCATTGTCAAATGCAGAATGCAAGGTGCTTGGATGTGACCAGCCTGTAAATTAGCAGAGGGTACCCCTGTGCTTTGCAGAATTTCAGCAGACCAAATGGGTCTTTTGATACAAATTTCTGAAGGGTAAACTAGAATGGAGGCAAGCGTCTGTCTGAATGCTTCAGACCCCATGTATTAAACCAATCTGCTCAAGTCCACATTTCTCTCTTGTAAAGGGTATCAACTAGAGCAGCCTGTTAATTTTGGTTTTGGAATTGAGTTTTGTGTCAGAAATTTATAAACACTTTCCAGTGTTCTGTCAGTGAAGGTAAAAACTGCAAATGTGAACATGTAATTAGCATCTTACTCAGCACTCCCTATACCATGGAGAACTTGCAGAAACCTTGAAATTAACCAAGCCGGTGCCAGCAAACAGTATTGAGTTCCAGTTTATCAAATTGAGCCAAGGCCACCTTCAAATAGAGACAGAGTTAATGTAAGCTTCAGTGTTTTTTCAGTGTCTAGACTCTCCCTGACAAATGCAAGGTGCTTCTTCCTAAGCAAATAGTGAAGTGGCAATAAAGCAAATATTTCCTATTTGAATTGCACCCGCCCTTTGAAGCTCAACATGCAACATAAAAGGCTGTTCCAAGATCTTTTTTGTTTTCTTTTTCAACATTATAGGAGCACTGCAAAAAAAAAAGACCCCAAAATAAGTCTTAGCTATTTACAAGGCTGATTAGAAGAGGCAATGGAGGATCCATGTAGCAGCATCAGTTTAGGAGGCAAGTTTAGAGCACACTTAGTGACAAAACAAAGGATCAGATTCTCATCTGGCCTAACTCCTTTGCGGGCAAGGGGTTAGGCTAACAGCTAAACTTGGCCCAATGCAACGTGACTGAGACGTCTTTTAAATCAAGAGGGGTCCTATCTCATTCAACGCTGGATTTCAAACTGCCTTTCAGGAATAAACACCACCTGGACTAATTACCATATCAACTTGGTTATCAGCAGCTTTAGGAACTAATCTGAATTAAAGCTGGATTTTTTCCTTTTATATTTTTTTGAGAGTGGGAAACAAAAATTGTAGAAGAATCATCTGGCTAAGGGAGAAGGACAATGCAGAATGTTTATCTTTGCTTCTCCCATGGAGTGTGAGATTGAGACCACAGTCTGAAAGATGGCTGGAATCAAAAGGTCTCTGTTTTCTTTTCAGATAACCCAGTCCTACCTATCCCCTCTGTTCCTTGTCAGCATGTCCCTGCCTGAAACCCAAATAGATTAAGGAAACAAACTCAAAGTGCAGCTAATCCTACAGAATGGCTTCTGCTGCTAGGGCAGGAGTTAAAAAGGAAAATCTTCCACATCCTAACAATTGCAGTGATCTGAAGTTTTAATCAGTCCAAATCTCAATAAAAAGCAGTAAATGAAATCTACCTTTACCATATTATACACCACCAATGAGCAAGAACTGAGCAGCTTTTCTTTACTGCTTTAACCATCCCAAGCCACAAGTAGGCCTTTCATACTTTCTAATCCTGGCCTCCAAGTTTTGTGCAGTTCTCACATAATACCTTACAGCCCGGAGCAAGGCCCTTAGTTTCTAACACCCCTTTCAGAGACGTGTCATTTCTAACATCAAGCTAATCTATATGTTGCCATGGCATCACCCTTTATCTGCCTTTACATCTTATGAACTGCATGGATTTACCACATTATTTTTATCTGAAAGACAGAAAATGGTGGTTTTATTGCCATACAATCAGATTACTGCTGCTAGTTTCTCTATGCCTTTTTACCATACTTCAATCAAAAGGGATCAGTTTCTTTATACTCTGCCCTTGATTTACATTACATCTGTAAAGACCTAGTCTGGGTTGTAATCCCCTTATTAACTATGACCAGGGTTGATTTGCCTAAAAATAAAAGCAAATTGTGTCAGACCTTTTCACTTTGTTTTTGATTCGGAACTACAAAATGGATTACTAAAGAAATCTTCAGAGTTCACACGGCTGGTATAGTACGGAATTTAAAATGAGAATTAAACAAGTTAAACATGGGAGCCGTGTCAACGGTTTACATTTTCCATCATGGGAGAAGGGCTGAATTGCGTATGTCTTTGTATTCTCTGGCTTTAGAAAGACAATGAAGCCCCAGGAGTTTTTCCAAGCTGTTCTAACACTGTCCATTTGCCATCCTCCCTTCCTTTGCCTTTCATATACTATACCCACCTCCTCCACCCCCTCCAAAAAGAAAAATCAATCAAAGCACCAAGTCTTGACTAAAAGTTTATACTTCTATTGACCTGCATATTTTAATCAAAATATTTTAAACAGTTGAGCACTCCTATTTAGGTCTTCTCAACACCATAGAAAGGGTGAGCTCATAAGTAAACCTATGCAGATGCATGATAAATGACCTGAAAAACAGGTTTCTTTGTGTCAGCAATCAGGGAAGGCTGAGATTAGACACACATGAATAACAGTTTGATCACTATTTTTCTTAGAAGAACACTTTCTTCTCATCTGCAATATGCAATTTTGAGTAGTACAGGTCACATGATACTTTAAGACTAGATCCGTTTTAAAAAGATTATGGCTACTATGCAGGTCCCTGAACAGCCTATTTTTGCCATCATGTCACTATAGGCATCTTGGGATTTCAACCAATTTCCCATTGTAGGAACATTTTGTGAACATGAGATGCTCCTAAGCATCATACTAAAGCAATATGAACTCATTATAAGGAAATAGAGGAGGAATTAAAGCAGGGGGGGGGGGCGGGGGGGGGAAGGAGAAAAAAAAATAGTGCTTTCAGCTTGACTTTCAGTCACTGCCCATCTAAAGGCAATTACTTCACTAAACAAAGTGCTTTCTTTACTTTAGTAAGGTTTACAGATAAGAGGCTTTAAGGTAATTACTATAAATAATATAGCAATTATACTCCAACTGAGCTGGTGTAAAAAGTAAGACCTGTAGAAAATCAGAGTACAAAAATTTAACTTTAAACTTGTTCTAGGTTTATGTTGCTAATTCACCTGAGCTAGCACTTGGCTGTAGGTGTCAGAAATACCAAACAGGACAGAGGACACTAATTGTCTTCATCAGCATGCCAAGTATCAATGGCTATGTTTTGGTAAAGACTTAGAAACATGTGTTTAAAGCATTTTAACCTCCGGCTCCCATTTCTTCAGCTTGAAGCTGTAATGGTTAAGGTTAAAAAGTGCAGTCCCATGACACAAGATTCTCAAATAAATTTGTCTAGAAAGAGGCTACCAAACATGTTGTGAGATATCGTTTTAGCAAGCTCTTTGTGCTGCAAGTTGGCTCAGTTGTCCTGTGAAACGACTGTCCATTACCTACAGTTTATCATCCTGACAAAATGTGAGGAATGTGGATGTGAAAGCACTAACAATTCCACCCCTGGTGCTTTCTCCTTTTTTCTCTCTATATTAAAACCGACAAGATTAACCCAAACGCAAACTGCAGAGCATAGTTCAAGGGGCTATTCAATCAGTAGTGAATGTGCATTTGTTTACCTACAAAAATAAGAATTTCAGATACAATGAGAGGCAGACTGGTTTATATGCTAGTGAATAGACTGTTTAAACAGGGCCATCAATTGTAGTTTGTGTTATCAATCTCTGACACCTTCGTATTTCTTGAGAAGCTGACCGTAGTATATTCCATACATAATAGCATATCAGAGAGAGATGATTTAGCTCATATTTGTTTAAGTCAAGCAATATCAAAAAGAAAGCTGCTTAAGAAAAGATTTCAGTGTGTTCAGAAAGAAAAATGCTTTAGCAGGCCTGTTGTATGCGAGAGATGCAGCCACAAACATAAGAAACTGTTTTTGATAAGGGAAGTTCTGTAACATCCGACTAAAATGCACTCCATGGAACTACCTTCTATAATATATATTCTGAAAGCCGTGCTGTGCCTCATGAGATAACACTGAGGTAGTGCACAATCTAAATACACTATTTAACTGGACAGAAAGAGTGGCCATGGGTAAACTGTCCCCGATTGAAGTATGACAATTAAGTAACCAGAATTATATTTACATAATAATTTCTACTTGTAGTCTGAAAAGCATGACACTGTCTGAGATTCTGCTTGTTCTAAATGAGAGTTCTATCATAAAAAATAAAAATAAATAAATCAGTCACTGCCACATCATCTAACTGAACATCTTCACCAAAAAGCATGGACTGGATTTGAGATGGTCATTTCATTTATACATTTTTAATGTATATCAATCAAGGCATGAAAGCAATATCTATAGCATGAACCTTAGGGCCCCGGAGCTTATGTTCAAATGGCTACTGCTGCCTCTGTCTTAACCACCTGCGAAAAATTATGACCTCCAAAACTAAGCACAAAACAAATTTAGTTTGTGTTCACCTCTACCTAAATTTATTATTCCAGGCCTTACATTAACCTGACTAATAAATTCTCAGGGCATTTTAACTACCACCCTGTTAAGCAGATTTATATGCTGACACTTTTGACAGAAATAAATATTCAACTTCCATATTAACTAACCCCAAAGATGGCAATTGTTATAAAGGGTCTTTAGAAAGGGTCTTTAATATCACAGTGTATCCATGTCCTCCAAGCAGCTTCTGAAGGAAATTCTGTTTTCTCAGGCTAATAGTCGGCTTGAATCTTCCAAGAGGACGACCTTTTCTAAGGAGAAATTATTCAGTATCCTCCAGGCAAACAATTGTGACAAGAATTAGAAAGAAATCCTGCTCCTGAAAAGTGGAGCAATCACACCAACAGCAATATCACTAATGCATTTGTAAGCTCTCTCAAACTACAGGCCTCCAAGTAGCCTATAAATCACTAGCCCCAGCAATTGAAAAAGACTAATTTTAATAGTGTACTTCTTCACTGCAGTGATTAAACCTCAATGAATCACTCAAGAAAACTCAATTACATCAACAGGCAGAACCTATTTTTTAAGTGTGCATTTAAGTTGAAAAAGTAATTAGACAGTATCATCAGATCTACCATTAATGTGTAAACCTTTTCTGTAATCAAATAGCTTAGAATTAGCAAAAGGGAAAGTACTACTTGTAGGTAAGTAGGTAAGGTAAGCAAATAACTAGGTACTATAAGACAGGTTCAATTTGGTTATTTAGGCATGAGAGAAACAAAACTGTCTAATGAGAACTAGCGTAAGTATAAAAAAAAAAGTGAAGGAGCGCTGAGACTGAAAGAATGGCATGGAGGCAAGTTTAGTGCATGTTGAGAGTGTTCTGTATTGAAAGAGTGACCTCTGTAGGAATAAACTGATCACTTGGCTGTGGCTACAGGGTGGGTGCTCTGTTCCTCTAATGCTGTACTAAAGCTCTCCACAATCACTGCAGGCCTACAAATGCAATGCAACTCAGTCTTGCAATCAATCTGTGATTTTAAGAATTCAGCTGATACCGTAAATGAGTTTTTAAACCGCCTTGTTTATTTTATTCATAGTCTAATGTTTTCTAGGTCAGAGGAAGAAGGATTTAGCTTATAACATCATATAAATGTAGGTTCACAAATCTAGACTAAAGTAAGTGTGATTCTGTGAACTGCCTTTTCATCTCTGACTGCGTGTGATCACTTGGCATGTAAGACAAGAAAAAGTAGTATTGTGAAATGAATAAGCCTATTGTTTTCCTGCTAATGATAATCAGTTTCAACATTTTAATGACAAATCAGGTTGACTTTTTAAGTTTTCCTGTACGCCTTAACAAAGGATCTTAACCCACTCAAACCCCTCTTTTTTTTTTTTTTTTTTAAAGGAATAAAAAGTCAGGAAAATTCTATAATGAATTCTCTTCTCAGTAGAAGCAGTAGTAGTCAAGTCCTGAAATTAAGATACGATTTCTAAATAAACTGCTTCAGCCCCTCCATCTAATCCAAACTTCCATAATTTTATTCTGATTCCCTACATACTGCTAATATTTCCGATTTAGGAAATACTTCGCTCCTCTTCTCTAGGCAATTTCCTGGGTAGGTCTTGTTTATTTAAGGGCACTTTAAACTTCACTTACTGGGTTTCATAAGAAATCCTCAATTCAGTTAATAAACAACGAGTGCATTGAAGATTGTATTAGGGATCTCCTAAGTGTTTGGTTTCTTTTGAAATACCCTCCTTTATTACAATTTCTGAGAGAAAATCTTTCTAAACTATTTATTAAAAAAAAACTCCCCTTCCTGTGCAGTGGCTAATTACAGCTAGGCAAAGAAAACTTCAGTCACAGCGCAAAGGTTTTGATGGGTTTCAGAAGTTGAGCCAAGCCAACTCTGGGTTTTTTGCATCTCTGACAGAAACAACATAGGAGGGAACAGGGCGCTTTTAAAAAACAAGAAAATGATTATTTTTACATTATTGCCTAGATTGTCTTGACCAAGAGAATTCAACTTGCCCTTCTTTTGGTCCCTAAATAACATCCCTAGCTCATGCGCCCAAGCAAGACTTTTGGCAGAACATTTAAGGATGCGTCTTCCTACTCAAGTCTGGAGAGACATGTGCTTTCTGCCCCAATTTGATAGTGAAGAGAGACATTAAAAGGTTCCCCAGTGGACAACACTTAGTTCATTACTCCCTGACATGAGCACTTCCAAGTCTACCAAACCACTTTAGCCAGGACTGTGACTTCATTGAAGTCCATAGGCTGAATCTGGCCCTGCATCTCCACATGGAGAAGTTAAAACAGATGGCCTCATTCAAAGGTGGGAGAGGAAGAGGGGAAGCCTTTCGCATTCCCTGAGGGGAGCAAGTGTCCTTTCTGTGCTGGTGGTGAGGGGCTTCAAGACTATCCACAAGCCCTACAGGATTTCACCCGCTGGCGCTGCTGCTAATCTGAGAGAGAGCGCTCCTGTCCCAGAGGCTCTGCACCCAGTGCTGCCCCCTCCCAGCCTGGGGTGAGGGGGGAAGAACCCCTCAAGCACCAAGCCAAATCCATGATCACTGTAGCCCTTAGAAAGCCCAAGCCCTGGCCCTTCGAGACCCCAGAGCAGGCGGCAGGAGCTGTACAACTGCATCCCTTGGGGGATATCGGGTCGAAGGTCCCAAGATCAGCACTCCCCCTCATTTCTGGGGCGCTGGGGAGGATTTCCACCTTCCTTACACCCCTCCGTGCAGACTTTTCCTGCCTGCCCTCTCGGAGCACAGTGCCCACGGGCAAGTTTCCAGGCACAAAGGCCCCCTCTCCTCCTTGAAATCAAGTCCGGTCCCCTGGGCAAAGCACAGCGGGATGGGGACCGGGTGGGTGCCCTGCACAGCAAGGGGGCCGGCAAGCTGCTCGTCGGGCAATTAAAAAGAAAGTGCAAGGGGCTGCCCATGGAGCTGGGGACGGAGGGGGAGCAGGAGGAGGAGGGCAACTTACTTGGGGTTGGTGGAATTCCAGTAGACCGGGTCCAACACGATGGACCTGGCCACGGCCGTCCGGCACAGCACCATCGCCACTCCCCAGCAGTACTTCCACAGGGAGGAGTCGCCCCTCCGCGCTGCCATGGTCGCCGGCGGCATCAAGTCCCTCTCCGCCAGCCTCCGCGGGGGCCAACTCCTCCGGCCGGGCGGGCTCCCGTCTCTGCCCCCCCTCCAGCCCACCCCGACACCCCCCTTCCCACCCGGGCAACAACACGAGGGGAAAACACCAACCCGGCGCCCCCCTGCCCAGGTATCTTCTTTTTTTTTTTTGGCAAGACAAAACGCCAAGGATGAAGGCGGTGGCCGGGGAGAGCCGCAGGCAGATTTACTGAGTCATGTGTGCCCCCGGCGTGTAGGCAAGGCTCCCGCCAGCTCGCAATCCGGCTGCCTCCCAAGTCGCAGCGACGCGGGGAGGCTGAGGAGGAGGTGGCAGGGGCTTC
>NW_005841907.1:3254357-3254612 GCF_000455745.1 Alligator sinensis
GTCGGGCGGGGGTGGCGGTGGTCCGGCCCGGGCAAGCGTCTTAGACGTGGGCAGCGGGTCCCTCTGGGGCATGGCAGCCTGCTGGCCCTCTGCGTTCAAAACAGGAGGACAGCTGCGCCTCCCTCCTCCTCCCCGCCAGAACTGGAATAACAACTCCGCTGAGCTTGGGGTGCTAGGGCGTGCTACCCACCTGGCCCGCGAGAGGAAAGATTCACCGCCCCCACCACCCCTCCAAGGGTCATGTACCCAGAAAGG
>NW_005841907.1:3254792-3255412 GCF_000455745.1 Alligator sinensis
GGACCCTCTCCCCCCCCCCCCCAGGGTCATGCCCCCCAATTGGAGCAAGGGAAGTAGAGGTTAGGTATTAGGAGGAGCTTTTTCGGGAGGAGGGTGGTGAAGCAGTGGAACAGGCTACCCAGAGAGGTGGTGCAGTCTCCATCCTTAAGACCCGGCTGGACAAAGCCTTGGCCGAGGTGATCTAGTTGGGGATGGTCCTGCTCTGAGCAGGGGGGCGGACTAGGTGCCCTCCCAGCTCCCTTCCAAGCCTCCTTGTCTGTGAGTCTGCCATTCCTTCTGATCAGCGGTGACGGAGCCTTGCTTTACCTCCCAAACTAGGGCACTAAGAGAGAGGCAGGCTGGCCGACAGGCGAGCCAGCCGGGGGTGATGGCTCTTAGGAAAAGAGGGCTGGAGGGACCTCCAGAGGTCATTTAGTCCAGGCCAAGCCCGAGTTGGCACCCTCCAGGGGAAAAATGCCAAGCCCGCCCATTTCGTGGGGCAACTAAACTAGGGAAAGGAGCCCCTCAAGCATCCCCGCACCAGTGTTTCTGTGTCCAGTACCCTTCCTGCCCTTCTCAGGCAAGATTCCCCTGTGGGCTCCCTTGACCCCAAATTTCCGTGTGTGTGTGTGTGGGGGGGG
>NW_005841907.1:3255510-3256050 GCF_000455745.1 Alligator sinensis
GACGTGCTCGTCCCCGGGCCACGCAAGGCGGGGCCGGGCAGATGCCGCCTCCCGAGCCCAGCCTGTGCCCCGGGCCCGGGCGACCCGCGGAGGCAGCGGAGCAGCCCCTGCACGCTCCGGCTCTCGCCCCGCTGCAGGAAGCCGCCGGGCTCGGCCTCGCCGCAGCATTTCCACAGAGCCACAGCCCCCACCAGCGACCTGTTTTCCAGCCGCTTGCCCATTTAACTACTAACCCCGCTCCCCAATCTTGCAACACTTTCACTCCCCCCCAAACTCCCCTGCCTTCCCCCCGACTACAGCAATACTAGCAGTGAATTTTGCAGCGTGCATTTTGGAAGGGGGCTGCAGCGCTCAGGGCGCCCTGCCTCGTTGGCACCCGGCAGGGACAGCCTTCAAAGGATGCGTCCTTACTTAGCTTTGCCCTAAAACAAACCAACCCAAGAAACCAAAAACAAAACACTCCACGAAAGAAATGACACTCGAAAGTCTAGTGAGCCCTAGAGCAGCAGGGCCGGGAGGGAGCTCCAGAGCTGCCTCGCT
>NW_005841907.1:3256060-3256312 GCF_000455745.1 Alligator sinensis
CTCTTAGGGGACAGACAATAAAAAAGAATAAAAAAGAAGAAGAAGAAAGCTCGATGTCCCTTCTTGATTAAGGGCCAAACCTGAACAACTAGTTATAAAGGATAATTGTGCCCCCCCGGTTTTGTCCTGAAGCCTGGGACAGGAGCGAACTGCCACTTGCACTGGATTTCTTTGGGAACAAGCGGCTGCTCTCCCACTTTCGTCTTTGCATCCGGCCAGTGAGTCGGGCTCTTTCCAAAAGAAAAAAAAGGG
>NW_005841907.1:3256343-3272646 GCF_000455745.1 Alligator sinensis
GGGGGGATTTCAGGGTGTTATTGCTGGGGGACCCAGAGGATCACCGACCCTGCCAGGAAGAGGGCAGCTCAGTTTGCTTTTCACACCAACCATGGAAAAAGGTTTCCTAATTGCATAGAGCCAGCGCCTTCCTTGGGGCAGGACAAAGATCCCGGGCTGGGCAGCGATCTCCTCGGCTCCGGGGAGTGCATTTGATCACAGTTTGGGGAAGAAATTTGTGACCTGCCTCCCGGCCGTGAAACGAGGAACAAGCGGATCTCGCTCTCGAGTTTGTCCCCCTTGCTGCTCGGGCTTGTTTGGAAGCAAAAGGTGACGGCGCGGTGTTTGGGGGGAGCTGGGAGTGAAGGCTGACCTCTAGCTCTCCGCATCCTGGTTTTAAGGAAAAGCGGAGGAAATGGAGAGCCCTGCATTGTCTGAGAGTATCCCCCCAGGAGCTAAAAATACAGCTTGTGACAACTCCTCGCTTCGCTTCCCAGAGGAGAATCATTTGTGTACGGAAATACAATTGTTTCAGCTCATCTCCCAAACCAGCCAGGGCCAGACAGAATTGTCCTTGTCTTCTTCTTATCATAATCATCATCATTATCATCATAATTATTTTAATAACTGTTCAAGAAATGCCCATGGACTCTTCCTACCTAACTTCTTTTGGAAGTACCTGCAACAGCAACGACTCAGGCATCACCCGCACGTGCGTCCTCCTAGAGAAGTATTTATTAGTTCAGTTACGGGTCTCCGATCCCTTTTGGATGCATTTGCTCCAACCCAAGTTGTTGCCTGTGTGATTTCATTTCCCCGCCACCCTGAGAGGGGCCCCCGGGTCGCAGAGCGACCAGGCAGCTGGGACCTGTGTGCGTCCAGGTTTGGGGCATCCAGCCCTTGCCTTTTTCTGTCCCTGGGTCTTTGCCGGGCACCATCGGCTCCCCTTGAGATCAAGGGGTTGGAAAGCCCTTGGCGCTTGACAGGATCGGGCACTTAACTTTTGCCATCGTGTGGAAGCAAAATAATAGTAATAGTAGTAGTAATAGTACTAATCGTGCGTATGATCATAATCGTGATCACAATAATAGTTACCATAAACTTGATGATAAAAATCACGATCATCATAATCTCACTCATCATCATCATGACCCTCATCGTGATCGCAGCAATTATGATCATAATCATAATAATCTCGCAGCTCTTCCAAAGGAAATGCAAGGCTTGCGGGACGCTGACCCCCTCCAGCCACACAGCTTGGCCCCCGGCAATGGCTTTTTTAACAAAGGGGCCATGTATGCGAGTGTTTAGCCAGAGATCGGGAAGTTTGGGACGGGAGCTGCAGGGTGCTTCGCCTCATCGAAATCCGCGCTGCCCCGCTGTGTAGAGCCCGGGCACGGCGGCGCAGGGGTGGAGGGGCCGAGCCGCCCGCGCCCGGGGGGAGCCCCAGGGGAAGGGGCCGCGTGCGCGGCCCCCGGGCCGGGAGCGAGTCCCCGATCGGGAGCCGACGCTTACTTGGGAGCGGCTCATTTGGCTGCTGCCACTAGCAGGCAAGAGACTGCACGGAGGAAAGAGGGGCTCTCCTCCTGGCCCGGGAGAAACCTCCAACAAAATTTCCCAAGAGGATCAGGATCCAGCCCACGGTTTGCAGGGGAGGACTCCTGCTCAGATCTCTCCCTCTTTTGGAAGATGCAACTCAGTAGTTGCAATTATTACCAAACCTAATAAAGACAGATCGGCCCCAGCCAAGCGCATGGGTTTTAAACGGGCTGTTTAGAGCCGATTGGACTGGTTCCCGAAGTGGTTGAGGGCTCCCTCCCTGCCTGGTTAGCGAGCCGTGCTCTCTCTCTTTATTTCAGGGGGGACGTAGATCTTTCGGGTTAGTGTCATCTGGCCTTTCCGGGTGTTTGCTTTGTAACCCAGCGGTTTTTGGTTGGCCCCGTGTTTTCAGGAATTGAGCTTGGCTCCTCTTTCAGAGTTCAAACAGCTCGAGGGGAATCGGAAGTGCAGGGGACTTCCAGGGATCACCTAATCCAACTCCCTGCCTGAGGCAGGATCATCCCTATCCAAACCATCCCATACAAACCAAAACAGTTTCAGTGTGCATTTTAGCCCACGCATTTGAGTGCTGATTTTTTTTTTATCCTGGAAAAAAAAAAAACGGAATTGAACACACACCGGTTTACCAGCTACCTGGTAGGACTTTCCTCCAGGGGGGAGGGACAGAGCACCAACTCACACCTACCTCAAGGTTTTAAAAATGTTTGATATTTTTAATGAAAAGGAAAAGTAAATTAGGCCCCAACAGAAAAAGCAACATTGTTCCCATCCTTTCCTCACAATCTAGGGCTGGGACTGTACTCTACATAAAAACCAAGTGATCTTGGACCAGTTTAAGGCACAGACAGGTGTAGAATGGGGTTCTTGGTTAAATACAGCTATTTCAGTGGACTTACAGATGGGTTTATATCTGGTCATGATAAGAAAGGTAACACATGATAGAACTTGTCTAACTTTTGCTTAGACAAGTCATTGTAGGGAGAGAGAATCAGAGATACTGAGACTCCTCTCCTGGCTGCCAGGAATGGCAGTCCTCAGTTACCACAAAACATAGCAGGGAAAAACTGAAATGTTTCAGAAAGCAGGTGCTGGTTTAAACACCTAGAAAACTGGGAGGAGTCAAGGGTCATATGTCAGCTTCTGTAGCTGCAGAGCTATTCCATAGAGGGCTCTTTTCCTTATGTTTGTCCTGTGGTGGGCCACTAAAGGCCACTCTGAACTGCAGCCTCCACCAGATTTCGCTGTAAAATTAGCAAAGCGTTGCAAAGGAGAGCAGCCCCTCTCCATACAAAAGGCCCACCCTACTCCCAAGGAGTTTAGTGATGAGGGAGAATCAAGTCCCAACAGGAGGTAGATGAGCACTTTCCTTCAGAGGGGAGGGACAGAGCACCAACTCACACCTACCTCAAGGCTTTAAAAATATTTAATAATGTTTGATGATCTTTTCAATTAAAAAGGAAAGTAAATTGGGCCCCAAGAGAAAAAGCAGCATTACTCCAATCTTTTCCTCGGACCTTGGGGCTGAGAGTTTACTGTACATAAAGACAGGGCAAGTGATCTTGAAAGCATTTAAGACATAACCAGGTATAGGAGAACGGAGTTCTTGGTCAAGTAAAGGGAAGAGAAAAGCAGATGGGGATACTGGGGACAAAAGGTGTGTTTGAGGAAGGACAAAAGAGTGGAGACAGGTATTACTATTTCCCCTCCCAAAAGCAAGATGGGGTTTCTACCTTGATGAGGTAGGTATAAAAAAATCACTCATTCCTGGGGGGAGGGAGGGGGGAGTGGGGGGCAGGCAGGCTTTTAGTCTTCTGCCTGGACAGCTACCGACAAAGTGCCTGCTCCGCCAGGCTCCAGGGCAGAAGCATAGTGGACTTCCCAACTTCCACTTGTATAAAGGAGAAAGGAACACTTGAGATGAAAAGGGTGGTTTATTGGGACCAAAAGGAAACCACTTCCAATTTTGAAAATGTTGATTTATACATAGGGAGCCAGCTCGTTTATCCCATCCTCCCTGCAAATTCTGGTAAAGGGTTTAAATAAACCAAAGGTCCAGTAGTCATCTCAATGGCAGTGATAAGAGAGATAAACGCCTCCTTTATTATTAGATGAAAAAGTGGATTGTATGATGCATGTACTAACAGCTTTTGTTCCATGTAGATAGCAACCAAACTGCCCCCTCCAATTAGGCTAATATTTAAGCTAAAAGCAAAGGCTGAAGACATTAAAATGTAACCCCCCCCATCCCAAAAGAATAAGAAGTTGTAGCTTATAGTAGCAGCTTCAGCAAATACAATCAATGCAACTTAACCTAATACGTACTTGATTTTTTTTTTCCTTAAGCATCCCCAAGTTTGTACTTAAAAGTGGTATCTGCTCAGACAGACACACAGTATCAAGCAAAAGAGGCAGTTTTGGGAATTTCTTGTGACAGGTATCAAATAGGAAAAAAAAATCTGGAAGAACTGCCAGAGTTTGTCTCAACTGTCTTGGAACTTCACGGTTGCCACTCTTAGCTGCAACTTAATTTAACAAGATGTCTATAAACCCTTCTCACACCCAACCACACGTTTAAAAGAAAGGGATCAGTGACACAATATTTCTTTCTTGTTTCCATATGGGGGGGGGAGGGGTATGAAATGCTGGCTGGCAAGTGTAACTTCTGAATTTAATAAAGCTATGAAAATTTACATCAAATACAACAGAGTTATTGGGGTGTAACTTCAACTTTAAAAAAGTTCAGTATTTTGCTAGAGAGAAAGGAGTCTCAAAAATTAAAGTTCAAAGACAACTCCTCAAACTGCAAACGCAAGTCAACACAGTTTGAATGCAAGGTATTAATATACCATCATTTAACAACAGCAAATTACTTAGTAGAGAAGAGTGAAGTGCCCAACAGTTTGACAGCTGTAGTCTGCATGAGTGAGGATATAGTTTCCTGGGTTTTGAACAGCAGAAGAGACAAAATGCATGTCTGTTTAGGTATTGACTTTTAATAGCTTGTTTTGCATAAAGGGAACACAGGGATGTTTTTTATTTTGGAAATACAGGTATCAGTTAAGTTCTAAATACAACCTGATCCTTGCAATAGATCATGAACACAGTTTGGCTTCATTTCTTGTGTTGACTGAACAAGCATTTTTGTCAGACAAAATTTATAAGACAAATTTAAGTACAGTACTGTTGTAGATATTTTACTCTCTTCACATTTATATTGACACTCTGGACAAAATAAGATGTGTCACCTTGGCCCTGACTCCAAGTTCCACACACAGAACGCTGCATATTGTTACAGCAATACATTCAACCTACCATCACATTTTACTTGTCACAATAGGACAGATCAGTTGGGAATATCCATAATTCTTTCCTTCTTTGTCCAGAACAGTCAAATGCTCAGTCAATTAATCAAGAACCTTCACTTAAAATTATTTACTAGACACTGTAATCCAATAGGGAAATGGAATTTTAAAGGTTGACATGCTGCTGTAGTTGAAGTTTCAGAGGAAATTGCATACAAAAAGGGATTTTATATATGGTTTTCAATGTGTATTTTCATTTGTTAAAATAAAACCTGCATATAATTGATGACATTCAAGATTATCTCATATATGAATAATAGTTGGTTTGTGGCCAAAATAATATATTTAAAACCAACTCCCATTTTCTGTTTTTTTGATTTCCTCAAGTGTGCTTGCCCTTCCAACTGTAAAACAAAACAATCCTCATTCTTCTTCCCAGATCTATCAGATTCATTTACTGGGCAATAACCTTAACTTATACAACATACTATATAATGAGGCCAACTCCAGGGAATTAGATATTGAAATATTTGGCTTCTTGCACTCAGACAAACAGCTGTCTAAACATGATGCAACAGCTGAAATAAGTCTGTTAGAATAAAACCAACATTCATGAAAACAGCAACAGCCATCTAAAACATTCACAACAATAGGGATTTTTAGTTCTATGTGTAAATCTTGCATTAGATTTTTCTGTGAACAAAAAACATTTTTGTGAAATACCACTATATCCTTAAAATTCAGCAACTGAATTGTCATCCTTATATAGTAGTTTATAAAGTATACTAAAAAAATTTACTTAAACATATGAATTTAAGACTTTACTTTATTCAGCAAATTGGTTTATTTACACAATGGGGAACGCTGGTTGAAGGTTGTCAACGTAATAAAAACAAACTTAGAGGCAATACTGAACTCTCTCTATATATACATATTCATAGTAGAATTGACCAATTGTTTCCTTACCTGTATCAGGAACATCAAGCGCAACAGTGGGACAGTATCGTGGGACACTGATTTAACAATAAACCACAGAAGTCCAGTAATACCTTGGGAATTTACTTTTTTTTTTTTATTATTATTATTATTAAAAACCTAGCAAAACCCAGCATTAAGCTCCATCTTATATAAGAATGGACCTCTGCTCAGTGGGTCAGTAAAAACTTATCAGATCATCTGCAATTTATAAAGCGACCTGATCTCTTTCAGATCACCATTACAAAAACAAAATGGATGAGAACAGATTACTCTCTAAAAGGCAACAATGATCTGATAAGGATTTAACTTAATGGAAGTAAAAAAAAAAAAAAAAATTCAGAATTCCAGAGCACAGCCCCTGTTAGAACGAGCTAACTTTCCAGACTTTCAAAAAAAGGAAAAAAGACAAAAAAAATGAGGGGGGGAAAAAGGGAAAAAACAAAACAAAAAAAAAAACACTTCAACATGAAGCTACCATACAAAGTTTTTCTGGTTCATTTTTCTTTTAAAGAGTTCAGAGTTGCAATTTAATCCTGGGTCTTTAATGAAAAGGACAGTTTTGGCCTAGATTTTCCCTTGCCCAGGATCATTTTTTGCTCTTCCTTTTGCTGACGTTGTCTCTCTTGTTCTAGTTTCATCCTCTCCTCGTGAATCTTTCTTTGTTCTTCAACAATTTTCAATTGTTCTTCAGCCTGAATATGAAAACAGCAGAATTTAGACCAATGCACAATATTTTTCTAGCTCTATATTCATTTACACCACTTTACTTGTTGAACCACCAATTATAGGGCCCAATTCTGCACTTTACTTTACTCAAGTTACCAAGCCCCGTGGTTTCAGTGGTTTTATGTATACTTGTTAACAGAATAAGACTATTTCATATCTATTCTAGCTTTGATGCCAACAACTTTGCTTCACAGATTTGAAAGCTAATGTGCACATCAAAATCTTGAACATAGTGCTCTTCAGTCAACACCTTACAGGTCTTATTTATGCACATCAGTATTGAACATAAACACTGTTATTTTTCTAGTATTAAAGTATGGAAAGAAGCATAAACACTTCCCATAAACAAACATTTTCCTAATACTTGTTTGTTTTTGAGGAATTAAGGGAAAGGCATCCACCCTCTCAAGTTTTCATCTGATTTCTTTTTAAACCTGATACACAACTCCTTGTGCTTCACACCCACAACATACACAAGACATTCAATGGGATAACGTGTAAAGTTAGCTTCCTGTTTTTAGAAGGGGATACAATTTACTAACCGAAAGATCTGAAAAAAGTTCTTTAAATTTTATCCTTCTGTTTTTATTAAATGGTGTATATTCTCTCCCAATGATGCCTTATTTGTTTACCTCCCCCCTCCACAAAAGATACAGGAAACATGACAATATGTCTGTAAAACCTGACAGTGAGATTCTAGAGCAGGTGTAATTCCAAAAGCCTATTTTAATAGATACCTTACCTATATGAAAGGGTTGCTCTGGATTAAGTAAGCATGTAATTTTTGTAGCTAGGTGTGAACATCTGTCAGGGATTTGTTTCATGTTAAAGTAGGCTTATTCAGCTTAGCTTAAAATGATTAGGCATCAGTTAAAGCTAAACCAAAAGAAAACTGCTCAAGAAAATACCCGGTGTCCCACAGGGGTTTGTATTTTCATTCAGGAATGACAGTGCACCCCAGCAACTGCCCATCAGAATTTTATTTACATCAAACAAATTTTAACATGCTCTACGACCTTAGGAAAAAATAATCACCCATCAGAACACACAACAGTATGTAGGTAGCCATAAAAATAAATTGCATATTTCTAAAACTGAATTCTGATTCAACTTCTAAGAGATAAAATAATAATTTAGCTTCATGTGAGAGATAGGGTTAAATGCTTTAAATTTCAAAGTTAACATAAAAATGTGTCCTTTAATTCTGTATTTACATGGTTTCAGGCTGTAGTTGTTATTAATGGTTCAATCTGCCCCAGGCTGAAGTCAAAGGTGCATTGCCATCAACTTCCATGGGAACAGGCAGGAGCAGATCCTAGAATAGCTCTGTTTTTACTAACTGGTGTATCCAGGAAAGGAATTGGTACACATCTATATTACATAAGCTCCATTTCTACGTACCAGCTTAGCTTGTGCTTCTGCAATTTTTCGATTATTCTCTTCTAGTATTCGTTCTAGTTCCTCACGCTTTGCACGTTCTTCCTCCTAAACGGGAGGACAGGGTAAGATGTTAGGAAAGTAAAATACTCATTCATGCATGTTCACTAAACTTCCTCAGAAATCTTTTGTGATCTGACTTAAAGGGGCAGCTTTATAGCCACCCATTTCGTCTCACAAACTGTAAGATGTGCAGCCACTAAAACTGGTCTCTAACACTAAATTTAAATCATCCCTCCCAGTCCAAACAGCAACCAACTAAACCCTCCCTAATCACAGAATCCTGACAATTTATTACTAGTATTTTAATATCACACAAATCAACAAGGACAACTACAAAAACTGGATAGTATTTACCAAATTAAAAAGTAATATATAAAATATAAATAAAGCGAATAGTTTGTCTCACCAATTAAGTATACCTACGTATTCTTTACCTATACTCCTTTAATCAGCATTAAAAGTTGAATATTTACTGTCTTGTCCAGTGTCCTGCAGAGTGTGCTCCTCGGCTGCCATACGCGCCAGCTTCCTCTTTAAAATGATTTGTACTGTTAGCTTGGCAATACCTGCATCAGCAGCTCAACCATTTATAAAGAAACAACATACAAGGAAGGCTGAGCTGAGGAATGCAGATGTTTATGATAAGAAGGAACAAAAATATGTAAATCATTCCTAAGGCAAACAATTAATAAGAAAAATACATTTACTGTTAGTGAAAAATACAAATGGTAATCCATACTTCATGGAACTAAGGGCTTCTTTCATGGGGAAAATGGATTTCAACATTCAATGTTTTGACAATTTTTAAGACAGCTTGAACTGTCATCTACAATCTGAACTTGGAATTCAGGAGTCCAGGCAAGGCAACATCAGGAAATAAAGCCTTATAAATTGTTGCTTCCTTGGTGAATTTTATGAATCTTTATGATGCAGATCATAAATATGAAGACTGCGTGAAGGTTTTTTTAAGTGTTTCAGTTCACATAATAAATATCCAAATTAATTTAATATTTGGGAGATTTATATCAGCCAGAGGTTTATGTCTGTGTAAAAAAAAAAGTTAACATGAAACAAAGCAAGCATGTGAAGAGAAAACTTCTTACTATGACTAGTAACCAGCTACTAGACAGCACACTTCACTCCAGGAATAGAAGTTTATTCTATATAGTAAAGCACTGATGGAGACAACTCCACATCAGACCTGACCATTTTCTTTGAAAACCTAATTTGTGTCAGGGGCAATTGCTATCAGATTAAATCCACCATATATAAAAGCATTTCCCGAACTTAACTGTCGGAATCTGAAATGGTTTCTTTCATTTTTGTTTTAAAAAAAGAGAAACTCAGTTTTCAAACAAATGGGATTCAGTATTCCGCATATCAATTATACTCCAGCAATCAACTTTTATCTCAAAGATATACTGGCAAACAAACAGGTCACATTTAGCCTGCAGGGGAAAGCATAAATAGTTGTGGCTTTCCTGTTGTAAATTAATCAAGTTATTCATGATACCAATGAGTTGGAGAGCGAGAAAGTTATTTTATGCTCAGTGCTACTTAATTATATGTTTCTTTAAAGGTTTACAAATTTGACTTTAAATTTTCAGATCCTGGAATGATGGTGCAAGACAAGCATCAAAGCCTTCAGTAGCAAATTACTGTCTCACAGAAAGACATTTTCAGCTTCTGCTCCAGCTGCTGATTAAAAAAAAAGAAAAGAAAAGAAAAAGAACAAGTCACATGTTCAGCTTGACTTCAGACAAAGGGCAACCTGCTCTTTTATAACTTCAAGGGAAAAAAAGGAGTTGTTAGTTGTTATTAAAAGTGGACGCAATGATTTTGATATAGGTCCGTGGTGAAGACAGTTGATGGGCTTATGCTCAAAGTACTGGAATTAGTCCAATGTATGCTCAAGGAGAATGTCTGTTTTGAAGGGAGAATAAGAAAACCTATTTGTTAAAAGACAGGTACTGCAGCTCAGTGCTGGACCCTGCTCTTTTCCTGACTGAAGGCAAAAGCCTCTTACAGTCTAAGTAAACAAAACAAAACAAATGAAGGATACATAATTACAGATTTTAAAACCCTTCTCCCCAAAAAAGAAAAAGGACTGTTGATAAATCCTGCAGCCATGGCAAAAGTTTCAAACAATTCTCAAATATGTAGGTCAGTTCCATTAAAAATTCAAGTATCCTTGTACAGGTTTTAGAAGAGTAACTGTTTTTAGTATCAGTGAGCTCCTCTGAATAAGCTAGAAATTAAGTTTCTCAGCAATGCAAGTTTACACGAGAAGGGAATTAGATTTTCTGTATTCCATCTCTTTCTGAACCGAACAGGAGGCACAAACCGACACTGAAAGTTTTGCCATGGACTGTCTCTACTTTCCAAACGACCGAGCGTTACCTCTCTGGCTTTTTGTGCAGCAAGTTCAGCTTGTCGCTGTCGCTCGAGTTCTTCGAGCAACTGCTTTTCCATGATGCGCTTAGCCTCCTCCACCCTGCGAAGAACTTCTCGCTCAATCTCATCTTTCCGTTTCTCCAACTCTTCCTCTACGCGCTTAGCCACAAGTTCTTCCACTCTTCGTGCAGTTTCTTCCTCTATGAGTTTCTCTTCAATTTCTTGTTGGCGGCTACAAGGAAACAAATAGGGAAATACTGATTTGGCTATTCTAAAAGCAATTAAACTGAACTAAATGTTTGTATATCATTTAATTTAAAGACTTACTAAAAATATTACATTGGGGGATATATATTTAAATGCTTAGAGTTTATATGTGTAGCTTGTCCCACAGAAAGAGTCTTTTGCTTTGTGTTTGGAAAAAGCAAGCCTGGTAATAACTGAGTGGGCCCACCAAACATCCTACCACCATACCATGTATGACAGACTCTAAAATGTTATACATAAGAAACCAGCAATTATGATGGGGGTGTGATATTACTTGATATGGCATACTCATCATTCCAACTTTCAAAGCTAGCTATGTTTTGGCATTAATGAAACTATGAACTAGGGCAGCCTTCCCCTTCCAAAAGTTCAGAAGATTTTCTTTTCTGTTATACAAAGCAATAAAATCTTTCCTTAATATTTCCACAAAGATATCAAACTGGTCTCTAATAATTACAGTAAAAAAACAAACAAAACAGATTTGTAATGGGAATTCCTGACTACACAACAAGGTTCCAACAATAATAATTTGAACCATATAAAAATTGCAGCTCTTTATGTAAAACATTATTATTCAAAACACATCAATTATGAAACCCTGATTTTTTCGTTACATTTAAATCTCTCTCTAGTTGGTTAGTGTCTTTAAGGGTTAAACATAAAATGTACTTTTCACACCATCTTAACCACAATAGGTCATGCTCTCTCAAATGCTTCCTATCATAATAGGAAGGGAGTTCACACTTGCAATATCAGGCCTACTTATGAAAAATATTCATATACTAACAGGATGGTCATTTCGTAAAATGAGACTCTTCCATAAACTGTTCTTTAAGCCATATTCATGTACGGATTATTATGTCTTATTTTTCACACACATATTCCACTTTTCGGTTTAAACTCAAGTGCTGTAATTAAACTTGATTTTAACATTCAAGACACTACAATACCACAATGGTTAAATACTACAACAGTTAAAAAAAATCTTCATGTATCAGCACTGATAAGATCCCGTTTAGAACTAAACTGGTTTTATTTCCTGTCACTTTCAGAAAATGAAACAAAGAAATTCAAGTATGGTTCACTGCATTTGTCTTTAAAAAAAACACCTTTAATTATATTAAGAAAAAAATCCCCTCCGGTGTTATTTCCCAATATGTAACACATAAAATGACTTTAAATGAGTTAAAGATATAACAAATTGGGTAAGACAGTAGAGAGAATACACTCATGTCAATAGCATGTTTGTAACATGGAGATGATGGCTCCAAAGTTTTATGGATTTACATGCCATCTCTTTAAAAACAGAACATCAAATTCACATTTTAGAACATGAACTGCTGACTCTTTAGAACTATAGCTTAAGCCCTCCAATAAGAGTCAATTTAGGTTCTCACTGTTCTGAGGCATAAGTGGGCTCTTTTTGGCAAAACCTTAAACCAATGATCTCTCTTCAAGTGGACACCAACAGATCTTTTTTGAAGACCCCCCAATAAAAGTTTCTTTACCCACTCCTTCCTCTATACAGATACTTGCTATACTTGCAAATATACTACACTTTCTCTCTAGTGGTGGCTAAAAGGTTCTTGTATCACTATGATGGGGAGTATTTTTTAAAACTTTCATAATACAGTAGACAATAATTTAATATTTTAATTTGCATAGTTTTTAATTTAGTAATGAATGTCTTGTAACTACTAAATTGAGAAACAAATTGACACCTGGTATACGAATCTACTGAAGTTTATTTTTGCATGAAGTTGGTGGCCACAGTTGTCTCATGTTCAGTCACTTGAATAAAGTTAAACTCAGATGAAAATTTAACTGAATTCTAAACAAAAAAGTTTCAGGAAATTTATCATTTAAAAATGAGATGTTCATGTATCAACAAATGTGAATATCCTCTTAATTAAACACTGCATCTGTAAAGGTCTTGCCTCCTCTCCCACAAAAGTATTTAAATTCATAATTAGAACAGGGATGTGCACAACTTTCTTTATCCATATTTGGATCACTGTATTACAGCGATACATAAATATTCAGAAAAAAGGTAGTTTTCCAAGAAATGTAAAAAAAAACCGCAGAAAAGTTCAATGTGGTTTAAAAAAAACCACGTTTTTAACAAATAAATGCAAGAAATGTATTATCAAAAGTTCTGTAATAAATCTTTAAGTATAAATGACAAGGAGGTTTAACCCTTCAAGTCAATGGCAGTTTCAGTTTTGCAAGAAATGTAGGATCAGGCCTACATATATTTATGTTGCAGTTCATATTACGGGTTCATGATATCTGCACGTAGATACAAATTTAATATCCTTTGTTAATTATCAGCTTCCAGAGACATAAGGAAGTCAGTAAACTGAAACAAGCATGCTTTAGTAAGTATTACAGCATTTTATGAAGGATAAAAGAAGGTAAATGCTTTCATATATAGCAAGCTCACTGAATAAAAGTGTTCATTTTAATTTCAAGCCTAACATAGAAAGGAAGTACATGTAGGGGGGAAAAAAAAAAAAGTCTCTCAGTATCCAGTACAAAGTTTGGTAGAAGCAGACTCGGGAATAAAACCATTCTATGATTACATGCAGCCAGTTCATTTGATAAGTAAAACCCAGTGTCAAATACAGAGGCCATGCTTAGTACAATTATTACAAGAAAAAAATTCAAATGTAATACAGCTTGCCACATTACTAGACCCAAAGGGAATATTTCATATTACAAAAGAAAAATTTGGGTTATATCTTTAAAAAAACCCATATAACTAACAGGTCCTTTGAAACCTGATGTACTTTGAAAATGCTGAAGCTTTGTGGGCCTAATACATTTTTGTGAAAGATTGTATTTTACTCTGCTGCTGCTACTTGGATCAACTTTCACCATATGAATGTTTTACATTTGTTACTCTTCGCCTTCATGGAGTAACAAAATTTATTTAAAAAAACTTAAATCACATGTTAAGAGACTAGAGCTGTGCATTATTCAGGGAAACAGAAAGAAGACTTGTTGAAGGCTTGTTACAGTTTCAATCAAAAATATTTATTGGCAACACAATTACTGAAGTACTTTATATAAATATCCTGTTTTTTTTCATTTTCCTTTTGTATTCTTTATGCCTTTCAAAAAAATAGGTTTAGTCTGAGATTGATTTATTACTTCTCACTGAATGTGTAGTACAAATTCTTTCACAAGTTACTGAATACTCTCATAGTATCCAGATCTGAGAAAGCTAGTGACTGCATTTACAACTCATTTAAAAGGACAAAAGAGAACCAAAAAAAAACCAAAAAAACAAAAAAACCTGACCAAAAATATTAAGAATGAAAATAAGAGGCAGAACATTTAAAATTGATCAAAACTGGATTCTGTCACTTATATAAAGAGTAGGTTCTCTGAAACTCTCATCCTGATTTTTTTGGATTCAATAAATAAAAGTCAGGACCAGTGACCAAAATAGTTCATTTTTAAACGCATGCGTTGGGTTACTCCGCAAATCTGATGTCATCGCTGCTGAACAGTTTAGTTGGCAAGGGACAAGAGCAATCCCAAAGAACAGAGCGGAACTGAAAGCAGAAACAGAAAGACCACAACTTCCAAAAATCTCCTCAGGTCCGCTTACTTCCTTTGCTATATAGTAGCTTGAAGTGAGCCAAAGCAGCCAGTTTGCTCTTGCAGTACCACGAACAAGCCTAGCTGCCATTTGAATCTATGAATCCATACACTTAAGAATATGAGAATCAGATCCCCCTCCCACCCAATTCAGAAAAATAAATTAAAAAATTATTCTATTGCAAAGAACAGAGACCACAACAGGCCAGAACGTTCTCAATACTACAAATTCCTATTTGAAACCCCTTATTAGACCAACTAAATGGTTGGAAAGATTTTTCCAATTATTTAGTTGGTCTAATAAAAGACATCCCATCCACTCAAAGATTCTTGTCTGCCCATGTCCTTAGACCAACATAGCAACAACCAACAACCCTACTTGAAACCTCAGGACAGGGGTAGGCAGCCTTTAGCCTGGGTGCCAGAGTGTGGCATGCAAAGGCACTTTGCTTGGCACATATGCCTTGGGGCAGACAGTGGGGCCACAACAAGGATCAGGTCCTCCACAGCTCCCCCACCACCCACCCTGGCACACCAACATGTTACAAGTTGAGGTTGCAGGTGTTTTAGGCACTTGGCCCCAAAATGTTGCTAACCACTGCCTCAAGAGTTTTCCTTCAGGACCACATGCTGGCAGGAGAGGCCTAGCTAGGCCTGACAATGGATCCCAACCTACTGGGATTGCCTCCCAGAACATATATTTACATATATCTACCTATATATCTACATAGCAAGGAGGAAGGTGGGGTGGCCTTAAAACACTGGCCTAGGCCTGACCACAGATCCCAACCATCACCCAGGATCCCCTGCTGTTGCCTCAACAAATATGCATTTATGTATTTCTATCTATGTATCTATATCTACATATTTACATAGCAAAGAGGAAGATGGGGTGATGTTAAGACACTGCCCTAGGCCTGACCATAGATAGCAACCATCTCCAGCGATCCCTTGCTGTTGCCTCCCAGAACGTAGAGATAATTACACAGATGTATATCACATAGCAAGGAGAAAAATGGGATGGCCTAGGCCTGACCATGGATCCCAACCATCACCCGGGATTCCCTGCTGTTGCCTCCCAAAATATACAGATAGAAAGATATGGATATATATATTTTGGGAGGCAACAGCAGGGAATCCCGGGTGATGGTTGGGAGCTGTGGTCAGGCCTAGGCCTTAAGGCCACCTCATCTTCCTCTTTGCTCTGTAGATATATAGGTATAGATATATATATCCATATCTTTCTATCTATATATCTATACCTATATATCTACAGAGCAAAGAGGAAGATGAGGTGGCCTTAAGGCCTAGGCCTGACCACAGCTCCCAGCCACCACCCAGGATCCACTGCATTGCCTCCCAAAATATATAGATAAAGACATGGATATATATTTTGGGAGGCAACAGCAGGGGATCCCAGGTGATGGTTGGGATCTGTGGTCAGGCCTAAGCCTTAAGGCCACTCCACCTTCCTCTTTGCTCTGTAGATATATAGGTATAGATATAGAGATAGAAATACACAGATATATATCTACAGAGCAAAGAGGAAGGTGGGGTGGCCCTAAGACACCAGCCTGGGCCTGACCATGGATCCCAACCATCACCGGGGATCCCCTGCTGTTGCCTCCCAAAACATGTATTTATGTAATCATCTCTGTACATCTATATCCATCTACCTCCATAACAAAGCGGGTGGTCTTAAAACACCTGCAATGTCTGAAGCCCTGCCCTACCCAGGCCAGGAGAGGAGGCAGGGCTCTTCACCCCACAGCCATCCCAAGCCAGGTGAAGCCAGGAGCTCCCAGGACCTCCTCCCTCCTTTCCTGGCTACAGTGCAGAGACCAGGGGGCCACCGGGCTGGACAGCGCTCCCCACCGGCTCTCATCCCTGCCAGCGCCAGGGAAGGGGGGGGCCGGTGGGAGGGCCCGGGCTCCCCCCTCCCCCTTCCCGGCGGGAGATTCGTGGCGGCGGAGACAGAGGCGGACGCGGGGGGGGAGAGGAGGGGGGACACACGCTCACATTTTGCGCTGCCGCTCGAACTCGGCCTTCTT
>NW_005841907.1:3273076-3285430 GCF_000455745.1 Alligator sinensis
GAGGGCAGCAGCGGCGGCGACTCTCCTGCGCGCCGCCCCACAATGCACCGCGCGCCGATCCTCGCTGTGGCCGGAAAGACCCGAAGCAGATCGGGGCTGCGCTCCGAGGCAAGGCGCTTGGGGGAGGGGGAGGGGCAGCGGCGCGGCCACTCCAGCGCATGCGCGGAGCCGGGCCTCGGGGAATACCGGTGGCAGGACCAGCCCGGGCCAGTTTTGCGCATGCGCGCCGCTCGGCCTCGCGGAACGCTGATGGGGAGACCTGCGACCGCCCCAACGCATGCGCGCCGCCCGGCCTCGGGGGACGCCGGGAGAGGGAGAACTGAGGCCACCTTGGCACATGCGCACAACCCGGGCTCGGGGAACGCCGATGGAAGAGCCGAGGCCACTTTTGCTCATGCGCACAACCCCTACTAGGGGAAGCCGGTGGTGGGGAGAACTGCGGCCACCCCAGCGCATGCGCACAGTTCAGGTTCGCGAAACGCTAATAGTAGGGAGCCCTACGGTAACTGCGCATGCGTGTAGCCCAGCCAGAGCGGGATAATGGTGTATGGGAGAGCGGACGCTATCCCTGCGCATGCGCCCAGCTCGCCTCCCGCCCAGGTTGGAGCTCATCACTTAGGCTGGGCTCTTGCTTTCGGGTGTCAGCGGTGAAGAGCATGTTGGGTTTCCTAGCAGTCGGAATGTGCTTAGGTCCACTGTAGACCAGGCCTGGAGTTGTCACCCTACGTGAATATTTAGGCAAATGATGGGTGAACCCATTGTTCCCCACTGCCAGGTGGGAATAGCAGGGCCTGAGCCTGCAAGCACTGAGCATGGCGAGCTGCCAGGTCCCTGGAGTGGGACTTGTTCCACAATGCCATGCGACAACTAGTCATCCTGCCCCAATAAGTGATTGTTGTTGTTGTTAAAGCTGGCTGAGGTTTCTGACTTTCAAAAGCCTCAGAAAAAGTCCCCATCCTTTATTGTGCCTTCTCCCAAACCTGCTGAGGTTCTTGCTGGCTTTCTCACTGCACCTGTTTTTGCTACACACTGCCATCTGTGGCTCCACCAAGCCCTAAGACCTCATGGTCAGCCTCCTCCTGGTTCTGCTCAAGCTGGGCAGCTACAAGACCGGGGGGGGGGGGTCTGTCTGGGAAGATCCCAAGCAAATTTGGAGCTGTCTTCCCATTGCTCCTCCAGTCACATCTCCGGCAAAGTTTTACTGGTTGGTGCCCACAGGCGGCCTTGACTCATTCGCAGGGCAGCGAGTGCCAGCCGGTTGCTCTGCTCAGTGTCCCTTTCCGGATCCCTTGTTTTGGACTTGTGTCCCTCGCTCCCATTCTTGTTTTATTTTTATTTTTCCCAAGCAATCAGTCGTTGCATTCTCAGTGGCCTCCGTTTTAAAGCAATGCTAACATGACTGGAAGGGGGCTAAAGACCCTGCCAGTCTACCCAGCAGCCAGTGGTGCATTTCCAATTGGGTGGGTGGCCTTCATTGGACCAGGTAAATGAGGTCATAAGGGCTATATAAAGGAAGGACTGCCCAGGAGGAGGGGTAGTAGCCATGATGAAAACTCATAGAGAGAAGCTGGACCATCTGAAGCTCTCTCTTTCTCTTGAAACTCATGATCAATGAGCTGTTTGCCTCCAGAGGGAATCTCCACCTGCCTCTGGATGATACTTGTAAGTAAGCTACCTGAGATCTAACTAGCTATATAGCTTGCAGTAACTCAGATGCATGATCAAAGGCTACCATGCCACTGTTTACTCTAAGGAATTTTTTTGATATTGCTCTACCCAAACCTACTAGTAGCCAATAAAGTTCTCCTTTGTACCTAGTGTGGGAGACTTATTGGGAGAGGGTCTAGATTATGCCTTGGGGTCCTCTTGGTTCGGCTAAGTAAGGGAGACCACTATTTGTGCTTCAGACTGAGGGAAGACCTCAAGTTCTTGCAGGGGGTCAGGTACGCTCCAGGACTACTAGGCCTGTGTTTCCCAGAGGGTGCAGGTCCCAGATCAGTTCAGACTCTGGGTGGTGGCAGCATTACCCGCCAGGCTTGTGGGTGTGCTCCAGGAAGAGGGTTGGTGGGACGTGAGGTGCCCCCAGGGAGGCACTCAGAGCTTGGCAGGTGGACAGGTGCAGTGAGGTGGGTGGCTCAGTGCAGGACTACCCCCTACTGGCCCGCCCCACGCTGAATGCAACAAATAGACATGCGTCACACAGCAGCAGAGAGTGGATGCTGAAAGGGAGAGTGAGCTGGGTATGGCCATTGTTTTTTCCACTGTTCGTCTCCCACTTGCAGCCTCCAGCCTGTAAGTTCTAGGAAGTTTTGATTCAGAGGCTGTACCCCTCAGTGTTCAATAGCTGCCGACGTACCATTCCACCAAGAATTTGTCCAACTAGGGTCACCATACGTCCAAGAGTTTTCTTGAATACGTCCTCTTTTATGGCCCCCGGTCCTGGGTCTGGGTGGGTTTTTAAAATAAGAGAAAATCTCCGGGTCTTTTGCTGTTCCCTCTGCTCTCCTCAGCTGGCTGCTTGGGACTGGGAGCAGCGGGCAAAGTGATTGTCTGTTGGGGGTCATGTGCTCCCTGCATGGGCTCCGGCAAGCCAGGTAAAGAGACACTGTGTGTGACATGTGCTGCTTGGGCAGCAGGGATGGGGGTCTGTGGGTCAAGAGTGAGGGGCACTAGCAGGACTAGGGGCAGGGGCCTGTGGGTTGGGAGTGGGGAGCGGCTGGCAGTGCTGGGTGGGGCAGGGGCTTAGGAGTGAAGAGCAGAGGCAGGGCATGGGCATATCACTGCCACCCCACAATCATATGCCCCTCCCTCCTATCATCCCCCCTCCCAGGTGTCCTCTCTTTGGAAATATGGTAACTCTACCTGTTTTTTCATTTGGTGAAACTGTCAGCTTCTACATTATCTTGCCACAGTGAGTTCCACACTTGAATTATGCTATGTGAAAAAGAGTTTTATATCCTTCTTTTTCAGTTATTTCTAAGTACATATTTTCCCTAGAGCGGTTACTGCAGTCAGTGGTTAAGAAAGGCAGCTCCAGAGAACAATGTGAGCCTGTGTTTAAAATGCTATGCAATCAGTGCTTGTTCACTTCCATGGCTAGTGGTTCTGAACCCAGCCTTGATCCTGAAGTTCAGTTCACAAGATCTGCATCCTCTTAGAATCCTATTGGCATCATCCACAATTTGCCACATGAGCACTGGGCTCTACCTTCATGTAGCCAAGCAGAAGTCTGGGGTTATGATTTGCGCTTATTTTGACCTGGAGGTAAACTGAATTCACTTTCATTTGTTACTGATACCTTTGTCAGGCAACAGATAAATGTCATTTACATAAGGTTTGACTCTCTCTCTCTTGTCCCCGACACCATCCCCCACAACTCTTCCACTTCCTTGTCTGGGTATGTCACATTTGAATTTGGACACTTCACCTTGCAATAAAATTTGGACCTGTTTGTGTTGTGCTGGGCCACTGAGGTGGTACTTTGCAGACAGCTGGTCCTACATGTGTAGCCACATGAGGGACCTGAGGAAGGTGGTTTTAATTGGTGTTTTTTGTTGCTGATAGGTATTTCATGCTTGGCCTCTGGGAGGGACACTCACCTTTGCACTTGCATCATTTGTTTTAATATTTGTATACAGGAGACCCTTGCCATTCGCGGAGTTGTAGAGATCCCTGCGAATGGGGAAATCCATAAATACTGTACTGCGTCATCTGCATTGAAAACTTGTTCGATTTTGTGGGGGATAATCCTGCACTGCCTCATGATCTGCTGATGCCGATTTTCCCCCATCAACTTCTCAACAAATCTGAGATTAGTGAGGGTTTCCTGTAATAACATTTTAAAAAGTCAAATCTCTCTCGAAAGTGAAAGACTCACTTTCAAGGAAGAGGATGGAGAGAAAAGTGGTGGTTAGGCTATGTATGGGTCTATGAGAGAGGAGGCCCGAGTTCTACTTCCAGTTCTGCTACTTGTTCACTCATGAGTTTTATCTGAACTTCCCATTGATGTTGCCATAGGTTCAGATACATTGGTTGGAGCCTTTGTCCAGACAGTATTCTTTGCTGGATCCCTTTTTACAAGTGTTTGGATTCTAGTGGGACTTATGCATTAAGACTTATGAGTCTTTAACAAAAAGCACTTCCTGATAAGCCAGAATGGGCAAAGTATGGCTCACAGGCTAGATTTGGCCCACCAGGCCATTCTATTCACCTGTGGGACCCCTCCAAAAATACATTACCAGCCTGCAGCTGCCCCTCTGAAAACTGGTAGGAGGTCTTGTATTGTTGGACCAGGTGGGCTCTGTGCCTCCACCTCCATGGGGCTCCCAGCACTCCAGCTAGGAACCTCATGTGGAAGTACTGAGCGCACTGGATAGCTAGTGATTTGGTGGAGGAGTGTGGGGTTTGAGAGTGGGTGTGTGGGTGCGGGATCCCTGCCGTATACCCTCCTTCCTCACCATGGTGCACAGCCCCCACTGGTGGCAGCAGCAGTAGGCAGCAGGCCCTCAGAGTTCATGGCCCATGGCAGGCAAAGCCCCCTGGTGACACGTGGCTCTGGCTAAGACCCGCAAGCTGCACCTTCAGGCCAGACTGGGCTGGATCTGTGCTAGCATGTGGGGCTCCCAGCAGTGCAGGAGGTGCATGCTATTGGGCTGGGCTAGCTCTGTGACTCTATGTGGGGCTTCCAGCACTCCCAGTGGGGAGCCACATGTGCCTGGCCCAGTCCAGTGCTGTGTGCTCCTGGCTGCAGTGCCAGGAGCTCTGTGTGCTGGCATGCAGCCAGCCTGGCTTGGCTCGATGGTGTATGGCTACCAGAAGGAGAACTGTGAGGAGTCGCATTCCATCAGGCTGAACAGGCTTTGTGCCACTACACGCGGCTCCCTGCTGGAGTGCTGGAAGCCCCATGTGGAAGCACAGAGTTGGCCTGACCCGATCCGATGATGCATAGCTCCTGCCTGCAATGCTGGGAGCTGCACACGGTGGCACACAGCCAGCCTGGTCTGGCCTGAAGGTACACACCAGTGGGCTAAGCTGCTCTGTGCTGCCACATGCAGCTTGTGTGACTCAGCCAGAGCCGTGTGCCACTGGGGGCACTACTTGCCATAGGCCATGAGCGCCCTGAGGGCCTCATGCCTGCTGCTGCTGCCAGCAGCAAGGGTTGTGCACAATGGGCTGGGGAACACGTGTGAGGGGGCCACACACACCCCACACCCATCCACAAACCCACCCACATGCCTTCACCCCCCCATATACACAACTCCCTGCTAATCCCACCCCCAGCCACACCCCTGCATACAATATATAAGAGTAAGACTTTATTTTGAGTTACTATGCAATTACCTCTACATACACTATGCAAACATACATAAATCAGAACAAAAATATATTTTTTAATAAAATTAAAATATGTTATAGTAGATATTTGATTTTTAGTATATGGTCTGTTTTTCTGGTTCCAAGATGGCAAACCTTCCCTCCCCAAAAGGAGTACTTCCAGGGGCAAGGGGATGGACTTCTGGTGGCAAAGGTCAGGGGCTAGGGGTCGGACTTCCAGTCCCAACATGGTGATCAGGAAGCGGGGCACCAGTTAAGGGGTAGGACTACTGTTGCAGCCCTTGACAGCTCACTAAAAATCATTAAGTGGCACTCTAGCCAAAATAATTGCCTACCCCTGTGATGGACTTAACAGAACTTTCCAAAACATGCATTGCCTGTTGCTAACATAAAAAGTTTTAAAGAATCTTAAAAGTCTTAAAATCTCACTTTGCTTAATTTTTGATTTGCTGATTCCTGTTATATCATAAGTAAGGCCAGGCAGAAGAAGTAATTCTGTTTTGTGGAGAGCTGGGACTGCCTGGTGGGCTGCCCTAGACCTGCAAGCCAGGACTACAAGCTGATGGGTCTTGCCGAGTAGTTTGCTACTGTGGGTGAGCTGGCAAGAAACCTTACTGGGTTCCAATAAGATTAATTTCTAGAGAAACTACATTCCGTCTCAACGGAACATTGCAGTTTTGACAAATTTTAATGAAAATGTGCTTCTTCAGAGTTTTTCTGACTAGCTCTAGTCATAATTGTACTCTGTTCCATTCAACGTCAGGTGCACAGGACCTGAACTGTGTCATAAAAACTAAACAGAGAACTGTCAAACCTTTTGGAACATTGTAATGAATCACTACCAAGATTAAGCTCCATTTATTCAACCCTGGGTCTCTGTCAGTGCTTTACATTATAGGATCTTACTTCAGTTTAATTAGTAAAGTTATAAGTTGAAAACTAATATTTTAACCAGAACAGTATTTGATCACAGCTTTTTAATATTATATAACAAAAGAATGTTTTGCTGATGTTTGGTGGTGCAATAAAAATTTTATATAAATAAAAAGGTGCCTTATTTGTAGCGTGACTCCTTTGTCTAGAACAGTGGTTCTCAATCTTTCTACACTTGAGGCACCTCTAAGTAATCTTGAGGCACCTCCTGATAGGCTCAAAGCAGCCTCTGGAAAGTGCTTGCTCTTGTTTTCACTCCTTTTTGTGAGTGAAAAGGAGAGCAGTTCTTCTATTGCGAAGAACTTGGAAAGAGCACAACAGGTCAAATGCTTTTAATACTGTGAATTCTTATTTGAAATCTCAGGCTGCGATCAGATGAGCGCAGACATGTGGTATGTGGCACCGAAGACCTGTCCTTGGCACCACATACCACACATGCAGGCCTTCCTTGTGCTGCTGCTTTACAGCACAAGGTGGGTTTTTTGACCCCAGGATTTCCCAGGGTCAAATATAAAAAAAACCCCACACCAAAAAAAAGCAAGGTGGCTCATATGGTGGCAGTGTACATCACCCCAAACCTGAGCCTGGCTGGCTGCTGGCCAGGCTCCTAGCTGCAGGAACACTGGGGCTGCAGCTCCCAAAGGCCCCCAGGATCTTAGATACAGCTTCTGGGGCCACCTGGGGTAATGTACCACCTACCAGAGGGCATGTGGCACAGTTATTCCCAGGGTCAAGTAGCAGTGACACAAGGTGTGCCATTAATTCTTTTGTAATGTCTATTGTGACAAAGGGGCCTCCTGGGGCTGAACTGTGGCCCGCCCACCTGTCACCGTGACAGGAGGCCTACTCAGGGCCAAGCTCTTCATGGCCTGCCCACCTGTCTCTGGGCAACCACCCGCTTATCTCGCCCGCCACGCCTTTGATGATAATTGATTCGTATATCGATGTCAATTAAGCGGGAGGCTGCCCATTGTAGTGCCCTGATGCCAGGGGGTGCTCTGCAGCTCCAACCTCCCCTAATACTGCAGCCCAAGCCTCACAGATGGCATCTCGATGTTAACACTATCACCGGCCCCACACTGGGCCCCAGAATCGTCCTAACAGGACCCCACTCTGATCCTTCCTGTCAGGCGGCCACTCCGCCTTCATCTGGGCTACCTAGCCCCCCCGAAGCTATCTTCCCCTCTTGGGCATGGTTCCCCCGGAACCTTCAGCTACCTGGCCCTGGCCCACCTCAAGGTCGGTCGGGACCCCAGGCCCCCGGCTCTTGGGCATCCCTCACAGTGAGCCCCCGGCCCTTTTGACTCTCCTAGTCCTGGCCCCAGCTTGGGCCAGTCAAGGGTACTCTTTCTTCGGGCTGGGTCTCTCTAGCCCCTCACTCGCATCCTTGGGCCTCACCGTGCCACTACTCCCTTTCTCCTAGGGGCAACCACAGCACCACGCCCTGTACTCCATCACGCTCTCAGGGTCCGCCCTCTCTGGGCCCCTCACAACACTGGCCCTCTGGGCCCCCAACAAACATAAGGGTAACTCACCCAGTGGTGGTGGGAGCTAGGGGTTAAAGCACCCCAACCCACCTTTCACTGGGGTGATAACTGGCCTGGCATTTCCTGGGGGCTCCTGCGCCACTGAGAGCCCCACCAGGCCACCCACTCCTGGCAGGGTGTAGTTTCAGGTCATGCCCAGGACCAGGAGCCTCCTAACCATCCCCTTGCAGCTCCCCCTTACCTCCAGGTCATTCACAGCAGCCCTACAGCCAGGCAATGTTGCTGCCTGGCCTCCAGCAGGCAAACTGCCTTGTTTATATAGGCAGCCTAGGCCTCAAAATGGCTGCCCTAATCAGGCACCTGGAGGCTGCCAGCTCCAGGCCCTTAAAGTGGCAGAGACACCCTGTGCTCTGCCACATCTATACTCTAATGAAGCCTCATCTAAGCTTTTTCTGGATTCAGTAGTAGCATCTGATGAAGTAAGTTGTTGCATAGAAAAGCCCATGCCTCTTTGAACTAGTTCATTTTCTGAGATGACACCCTGCCCTACCTTCTTCCTGGATTGAATAATATTAACATTTACAGGCTTTTCATCAAAATAAATTCTGAATGACAGAGAATTTACTATGCTTATAAGATCAAGCACTAGACTTCAGGTGAGGTAACACTCTATTCCATTGGTAAACTTTCTATATTTTTTAATTCGTTTTCTTTACATTAACACATCCAAATGCCTTATTTGCATCTTGAACACTTCTTTGCACTGGGTGCAAAACGTAATGCCAAATAGTGACTTTCACAGCTACCCTAGTTATGCACATGCATAGCAGCAGAGAGGAAGCCTGCTCTTACCCCTTGGGGTGGTGGCTTGCAGGACCTATGATCTGGCAGCTCTACAGTTGAAGCCATTAGGTGATGCCAAGGACTGCCTTGGCCCATGGTCATAGTGAGGATTAATGACATTAAAAAGTGGCTTTCTGGAGCACCTTTCTGCTGACTAAGGATTAGAATCTAGCCCCAGTAGTGTCATGTGGAAAGTATCTGCTGTGTAGGCAGAGAGAGCAGCAGAGCATAGTACCCTTCGCTATGTGATGCGCAATTTATTGTGATCTGAAATAACCTTGCCCACAATAATAAGAGGAGAAAAGAAGGTCAGAGGGCAATGAACTTTTAACACTAAAGAGATTAAAGCATTAATCCATTCTTTCAACCTAGTTATTTTCAGTTTAACCGAGTTATGAGTTGTTTATTGTAAGATCATAAACTATTAGGTTGTACCTGATAAAAACGTGGGAATTGGCTCTCTGACGTTGTATCACATTCTGGATTGCCAAGAGCTCCACAGGTGCAGAAGCTGTATTGCCTAATATTTCTTTTACACTTAATGCCAAAGCTGCTTGTTTTTTGGTTATGTATTGTTTCTGTCAGCTGCTTTGTTTTTCTGCTAGCAACTCAACAGACTTCTTAGCTGCTCTTCCACAGATAGAGGAGAGACCAAGCATCTGGAAGATCAGATGAGCAGCAGGGAAGAAGGTCTGGCAGAAGTACAGAACAGTTGGCAAGAAGGAAAGTAGCCTTTTTCTCTTTTAAACCTGTTGAGAGAATAAGTCATTAGAATGGCTGAAGAGGGGATGTTTTGCAAAGGGAAAGCTATTTAATTGGACGATGGGAAGGAGATCCCATGAAATGACAAAGTGCTTTTCACATTGCACATATGTAAAAGATTGTATACATAAAGACTATCACTTCTTGAACTGGCCCTTCAGGGGAGCATCATAGTTATGGATTGTGTGAGGAGAACAAGAATAGTTTAAACAGTTCCATCCTTTGAAAATGGATAACACTGTTAAAAATGCATTTGACAGTACATTTCACCGCTCTGATACAAGAGGCACAGCTTGAATCATTTTAATCATCAGATTTATTATGTACATAATATGAAATGGTTCATTTAAATTTTAGAACTAGTTTCATTCTGAAACAGATCTAGTTCTGTAAAAATGAACTAATTCACAGAACTCATAATAAATAAGGTAATTAAAAATGTCACTAATTACAATAACAAAATGCCTATTTCCAAGGACACATTATTGTTCATTTTATAGTAGGATGATTGAGTACCATTTGGCCTGTGGGGGTTTTTTTTTTGTTTCTGTTGCTATGCTTATTCTTTGTGCAAGGCATGTAAACATGGAAATCAAAAGAGTGCTAACCTTCACCACGATTTGCTTTTTTAACTCATTGTTTGTTTTCCTCTCTCCCAGTTATGACTAGATCTAGAACCCTTTGAAGTTTGTGAGTCTTTCAGCAAGCTTCCACAAGCTTTGGTCAGGACCTGAAGGCATAGATCCTGCAAACACTTATACCTGTATTTAACATTACTTAATTAGTCCAGTTCTATTCACAGTGTAAGCTAAAAACATGTCTTACATAAGCTAAGAATATGTGTAAGTCTTTACACAGGCAGTTTTTTGACGCAGAGACCTACTCTTATACCTGCCTATAAAGTGCATAGCACAATATTGACACTAGAGTAATGACAACTGCGGTAGACTCCACTAAAATCATTCAGCTTTTCTCTATCCATTTGTACTGAATTCTGTTGGAGAGTTAGTTGTTCCAAGAACTAACATGCTAATCACAGTAGGGCAACAGCTCTTGATACAGGTGAGTTGAGCAGTTCATTTTGGTTAACGAGTCTTTAAAATGTAGAAGCTTATTTAGATTTGCCTTGGAAATTTGGGATTGTGAGTAATGATTTCTGGATATAGCCTCCAGGGGGGCACCTCTATTTTACAGAATTAATTGCTTTTCATAATTTTTCTGGGCTCTGAGTATGGTTCTGTTTGCACTCCCCCTAGATCTCAGCTACTTCAGTGCATGACCACACAGCCACTTTGGAGAAGCAGTACTGAAAAAAATCTGGAGTTTAGATCTCTTGAGTGGTACCTATCAAAATAAGCCCAAAAGCTTGAATGTGCCTGATTAGCAGGGATCCTGGCTTTCTCTTTAAAAAAAAAAAAAAAAAATCCCCATTTTTTGGATATCAAAAAATAACCCCACATCCACATTTTTCTGTGATTTTTTTTTTAAATCTTTTTTTTAAAGATTAAATGCCACTAATAGATAGATATAGATATCTATAGTATATATAGATATACTATAGATATCTATACTTCAGTGGTGTTTCATTTTAATCATGGAAAAATCTGGATGTGGGGTTACTTTTTAATATCTGAAAAATGGGGATTTTTTTTTATTAGGGAAAACCAGGATCATTAGCAAGGCTGGAGAGGTTTCTTGCTGCAATTGTAGCTAGAGGATTTGAAAGGGTGTTCTGTGGTTCTCAAACCTGTACTATGCACACTAGTAACTTGCATTCCTTCCTTGCTAGAATTATTAGCAAAGAAATAATGTTTTGCTACTATCTTCTGTTAAGGAAGGTTTATAGTTTTGGGAAATGTGCCCTGCTAATTTGTACAGGTAATTTAGAGGGAGATCTAACTGTTTTCTGAAAGGTAATAAATTAGAGATGTTCTGCACAGATATGTGAGAATGATTGCTTGGCAAGTTGTTACTTTTCCACCTGGGGGATTATTATAGCAGAGCACCAGCACTGATGAATCAATTAGCATTAACTAAAAGGAAGATCCAAGAGTGGGAGGGTAATATAATCAAGTTTCCTGAACAATGGAACTCAGTGCACTTAAGGGTTACTGCTAATGACTATTTCAGCACCAATAGGTGGTGCTCATACAATTTCTAGATGCTTAACATTTTTATAGTTCAGAACTAGGGAATATGGGGGGGGGAACAGTACTACAATGTTGTATTGAGAAAATAGAGGAATTAGGATACTGAAGAATTATGGTGGGAAACGGAAAAGAAAGGTTTGTGGATGGTATAAAGGGAGAATGGACTTGAGGGAGGGGATAGGTAAAGATGGACTAGGGGAGCAAGAAGAGTTGAGGGACTTGGCAAGAAGGGTGGGGTTTAGGGGAAGTAAGAGGCAATGGGTAGGTCAATAGGAGGTGGGAAGACATAACACCTGGTAGCAGAGGAAACTGATGTGATTATGGGCAAGGAGGCTATCAGCCCTAGTTTTTTGCCTTCTTTGTGTCACTTGATATCTAAAGAGGTCCTTCCCTTCTCTTCCTCCACCATCTGTGTGTGTGCTAGATCTGAAGTGTGAGTCCCTATGGAAATACCTCTCCATGTGGGCAGGAAGGTGGGGGCAAGGTTGCCTCTTTAGTGGGTCTGAGTACTTCTTCCTGACTTCTGGGTGGAAAGAACAGCTGGGGAAGTTGTTTGGGGGGTTCTAGACTAGCACATACAGGGTCATCTCATTGTGTGTCTGCCTTAAACCATACAGATGAGCACTAAATTTGAAACAAGGGATGGTTTTCAGATGTATGTTTGAGGGAGGGAGACTCAGAGCAACAATGATGGTGTTGGGAATTTTAGGGAATGTTAGGGAAATGAAACAATGTTAGGGAAGTCTGAACAGCTGGGAGGAATATTGGGGGGGGGGCTGGAACAAGAGGAGGGGAGTTGGAACAGGGTAGGGAAGATTGGGATAGGTAGGAGGCTGGGAAAGGGG
>NW_005841907.1:3285729-3288526 GCF_000455745.1 Alligator sinensis
GGTGGGGGGCTGGGGCCGACACCCCCCCTCCCGCCGCTGCCGCAGACCAGATAAAATGGCTTGGCGGGCTGCATGGTGGCCTGTGGGCCATATGTTGGACAAGCCTGGACTAGACAATAGTGAGGAAAGGATTAAAGAGAGCTGCTGGGCTGGGTTGGCCTCACCCCGGTATGCTTGCAGCCAATGTTAGGCCTCCAGGAGTAGTATTGAAAGGGAAGTCAGGCTCAGAGGAAAAAGGACTCTTAGTGCTGACTGAGCCTGGTTCATAGTCAGATGTCCACTGAGGAGTAAGCCATATGGATTACCAGGTAAGTGTGGATGCCTGGGCAGATTACATCACAGAGACCAGGAAACTGCCTTGTTGCATATGGTGGAGAACTCAGGCAGTTTAGTGATCCTAACCCCTGCTACAAAGGAGGTTTGGACAGGGCAGGGGGGAAGTGGATCACAGACAGTGCCCTCTCACTGACCCACACCATGGAGTTTGAAATGCTGCTAAAATAGATGGTTGTCCAACATCAACAACTAGTTAAGGACTTAGCAGTTCCGAGCCAGCTGCAGCAGCAGCAGCTGGTACGGTGGATTAGTGCCTTATTGCAACCACCTGCACCAGTGGTGTCTCCAACCAGAGAATTCCCATCTGGCTGGCTGCTGACACCAAGGCATATTTAGAGACATTTGAGAGGGTGGCAGCTGCCACAGTGGCTTCCAGAGCAAGGATCCTGTGATCACTGCAGTGATCATAGGCAGTGATCCTGACTCCGTACCTATTGAGGCAGTCCACCTGGACTATCAGGGTCAAGTCATCCCGTGATTATCAGGAGGTAAAAGCTGTGATACTGGACACCATTATCATTTTAAAGGAGGCCTTCAGACCTCACTTTCATGAAGAGTGCTACCCACCTGGAGGAAGACTGCACCTTGTTACCCAGCGGCTAAGGGATGGTGTTGGAGCTGGCTCAAGCTGGATAACACGACAGGGTAGCTGGTGGTGGAGGTAATTCTCTTGGAACAATTCATCCTAATACTGTCCCCTGGGAGTAGGAACTGGATATTGTGGTATCAACCCAAGGTAGTGGCAGAGGTGGTTTGCAAGGTGCAGGACACTTGTACTTGTGGCCACCTTGGGTACTAGGTGTAAGACTGTTTGAGTGTGAAGTGCAACTATGCCCAAATCTGGATGACAGAACTGTGAGCTTTAGCTGCCCAGCCTGCAAAACTGATGGTCCCAATCACAGTGAATGGTATTGATGTGATGGCCTAGTGCAGGGGCAGGCAATTATTTTGGGTGGAGGGCTGCTTACTGAGTTTTGGAAAGCCATCAAGGGGAGCATGACAGGCAGCCCAGGGCAGATAAATATTAATTTTCTAAATTTTTTAGGGGCCCCACAGGTTGGATAGAATGGCTTGGCAGGCTGCATGCAGCCCACAGGCTGCATTTTCCTAATCCCTGGCCTAGTGGATTCAGAATGTGCCCAAACAATTAATAGGAAGTCCCTACTCCTGGACCACAGGGAACTCCTGGATAGGTTGCATATCCAGTGCATTCGTAGGGACGTAAAACTACTCCCAGACCTAGGTACTGTTGTCAGCGGGAGGGTGCATGAAGCCAAGCTTGGTAGACCTGGTGGACTCTTTGGTCTATCCAGTTATCCTTGTCTGAGATTGGAAAGGCTTTGAGGAACTGTTAAAGAGGCTACAATTTCCTGTGACTAATCATGACAAATCGCAACCCCCAGTCCAGTCATGGATGGTTTTTACGGGGGTAGGAGAGGTCAGGAGTTCAGGGGGATGACCCTGGGAGCCCACCCAGTATACACAGCATCAGTAGCAACCCTGGTTTACTTAGCTTCCCAGAGCAGGATCTGGTGCCTGGTTCCTTTTCCCCTTTCTCCTCTTGCTGCCAGTGAACTGTCTGCAAACTGTCGTGCTTGCTTTCCCTGTTCGCTGTGGTCTCGCACATCCTGAATCTCTGGGAGAAGCTTAAATTACTGCGTGAATTTGCCCAGGAAAAACTACCAAGGACCCATGACTTTCACAAGGTGCACTACAATAAAAATGTACAGCTTCACAAATTTAACCCCAGGGACTGGGTGTTCCTATTTTGGGTCAAACTACACTGGGTGTTCCACTATGGGTCAAACTACAAGGCGGGCGTGGCGAAAGGGACCTTACGGTGGGTGTCTACTACAGACCACCCAACCAGGGGGAAGAGTTGGACCAGGACTTCTCCAGTCAGCTTACGGAGGCGGTTAGGTCAAGGGATGTTATTATCATGGGTGACCTAAACTACCCAGACATTTGCTGAGAGGAGCAGACAGCCAGGTCTGACCACTTGCATAGGTTCCTGGCTATATTACAGGACCTTCACCTTATCCAGGAAGTGCACAGCCCCACTAGGGGTAACGCCTTGCTGGACCTGGTCCTGGCCATGGAGGATGACCTGGTGAGGGGACTGCAGGTCCTTGACCACTTGGGCAATAGCGATCATCACCTGCTGGATTTCACTGTCCAACACAGGGCGTCAAGGGCTTGCACCAAGGCTAAAGCCCTTGACTTCAGAAGGGCCAACTTCAATGAGCTTAGGAGACTAGTGGGGGAGGCACTGAGGGCCCAGAAGGTAGAGAAGACGGGAGTCCACGAGGAATGGTCGTACCTTAAGGGGGCGATCCTCCAGGCCCAAAGGATAACAGTCCCTGACAGAAGCATGATGGGGTAAGAGTGGTCAGAAACCCCCTTGGCTCAGCAAGGGCATTCAGAATGGCTGGGGACTTAAAGGGTGGCGGACAACCAGGGG
>NW_005841907.1:3288586-3298414 GCF_000455745.1 Alligator sinensis
GCAATGTAGGGCCCCTGCAAGATGCAAACGGTAATCTTGTGGCCACACCAGACAAGAAAACTGATATTTTTAACAGTTTCTTTGCCTCTGTTTTCTTGAACAGGGACCGGGATAGCCCACCTACCAGAGGTAGGGACAATCTTGGGGATAGCTCTGTCAGGCCTTCAGTCAGTGCAGATGTAGTTAGGGATCTTCTGGAAGGACTAGACATTTTTAAATATGCAGGTCCAGATGCCCTCCACCCTAGGGTGTTGAGGGAGCTGGCAGGGGTCATTGCGGCGCCCTTGGCCCGGCTGTATGAGCATTCGTGGTCATCTGGCCAGGTGCCGGGGGATTGGAAACTGGCTAATGTGGTCCCGATTTTCAAGGAAGGGAGGAAGGAGGACTCAAGTAACTATAGGCCTGTAAGCCTTACCTCGGTGCTTGAGAAGATCTTGGAGATAATCATCAAGGAGCACATCTGTGGGGGGCCTGCAGGGGAGATCATGCTCAGGGGCAATTAGCATGGGTTCATCAAAGGTAGGTCCTGCCAGACCAACCTGGTTGCCTTTTATGACCAAGTAACTAAATGCTTGGATGATGGTGTTGCAGTGGATGTAGTCTTTCTAGACTTTAAGAAGGCCTTTGACACTGTCTGTCACCCCATCCTCATCAATAAATTAAGCAATTGTGGCATTGATGCCTACGCAGTTGGATGGGTAAAAAATTGGCTAATGGGGTGTACCCAGAGAGTAGTGGTGGATAGGGTGTACTCAACCTAGCGAGATGTGAGCAGTGGGGTACCCCAGGGCTCGGTCCTCGGGCCCGCACTGTTTAACATCATTATCAGCGACTTGGACAAGGGGGTGGAAAGCACGCTGTCCAAGTTTGCTGATGACACTAAGATGTGGGACGAGGTGGACACACTTGAAGAGAGAGAGAGGCTGCAAACAGGTTTAGACAGACTACAAAAGTGGTCAGATGAGACTAGGATGGGGATCAACGTAGACAAATGCAGGGTGCTGCACCTTGGGAGAAGGAATCCACAGCAGACATACAGGTTGGGGAGTTCCCTTCTTGAAAGCACAGAGGTGGAAAGGGATCTTGGAGTCATTATTGACAGGGGAGAGCATGGGAGAGGGGGCAGCTTCAGGTTGAATGCTTGCACTGCTTCCTCTCCCAGGAAAAAATCTCAAAAATTTCCACCACTTGTTGCTCAGCAGCTGAGGGACTGGCGTTGCTGGTTCAAGATGGATGACAATATAGGGAAGCTGGTGGTAGAGGTAATTTCCACCACTAGAAATGAATGCCTGGGCACACAAGTTTCTGCAGTACCAGCCAGTTATTACCCTATTTTGTATTTATGTATCAAAGATTATAAAAGGCTCCAATACTCCAGTGGTAGGGGCCATAATTACTAGGGCAACATTTCGATAGGTGTTTCATTTTGAAGCTGTTTCGAGCTCAAAACAGTGAATTCAAAATGAAACAAAAGGCTTCAAAATGGTGTCAAAATGAAATGAGGGCACTGGAAATGTTTCAAAACTTTCGAAACATTTTATTTTTTGAAGCCGGGCTTGCTGCAGCTAAACAAACTAAGGAGAGGGAGGGGGAGGAGGGGAGAAGGACAGCTCTCTGATTGCTTCCCCCAGCTCTCTGATCATTTTCCCAACCATGGGCAACTGATGCTGCCTTAGTCGGGGGGGATGTGCCCCCCCACAGCGACTGGAGGGGGAAGGTCACCCCATGGCCAATCTTGCTAATGGGGGGGTGGGGGGGGTCTCCCACGGCTGATACTGCTGACCAGGGAGGGGGTTCCCCCACGGCCAGTTGCTGCAGCCGATCACTGTGTCCACTTCTGCAAGTGGCTGCGGCCACTTGTGGGGGTGCCATGGTGCTCCATACCCCAGCTGGTGCTTGCAGGGGGGCACCGGTGCTCCCACCTGCCCCCCCCCATTGCCTTAGCGGCGAGTGTGGCTGGTCAGGGGGTGCACTGGCGTTTTCAAGGGGTGCACATGCACCCCTGTGCACCCCCTATGCTTCACCACTGTTCCCAGCTCTTCCTGGGGGGGTGCAGGACCCCGATCTGTGTGTGGGGTTTCAGGGCTGCTCTGACCAGGCTCCACATGCTGTGGAGGGACTGGCTGGGCCACAAGGGTGCTTCAGTGTGGGGGCTGCCCGCTGGCTAGCTCTGTACTGAAACACCCTGTGCTCCTACCAGCCAGGGCAGCATCGACACATGTGCTGCTGTCCATAGAATAACTCCACAGCAGGGCAGTACTTGTAAAATACAAGTACTACCCTGATGCAGAGTTATTCCATTTCATGCTCCCTAATCAGGGTGCATGTGTGACGCCGAGGTGTTCACTGCACAGTTAATTAGTCAACTGTCCACTAAATGTCTCATGTAGGCATGCCCTCAGAAGTTTAAATTAGTGTTGCATTTATTCTCCAATTCCCTTTTGTCAGGTTTAACTTTAAACATTTTCTGTATTTTGGAAAGCTATTAGGCAGCATTGGGAAATCACAGAATCATACAAAATTAGGATTGTAAGGGGGTCATCTCGCCCAACCCCCTGCTCAAAGCAGGACCAGCCCCAACTACATCATTCCAGCCAAAGCTTTGTCTAAATCTTACCACACACACACACACACACACACACACACACACACACACACACACACACACGTTTGTCCACCCTAGTATTTCTTAGCTGGTGTAATAGAGTAATATTCCCTATTGATTTTAATGGAGGTCCCACATACATATCTGTTTGAAGGATTAAACCTAAGATGAGGCTGTGGATTTCTTTAATTTTTTTTTGGTTTTTTTGTTTTTGTTTTTTTTGAAGGAAGGAAAATTCTTCATTATAAAAACTCCTGGTTGGTTGAAAACCTGGCCCCATGGAAATGGAAGTTTTATTTGGAGCTAGGATACCAGTGACTGTGTTTTAGTTAAAAGATCGAGAGGTTCTTTAGAATGCATAAGTCTTCGAACCTTTCTGACTGACTACATGTGAGAGTGGCTAGGAAAGACTTATTTTTGGGAAGGCAGCCAGGAAGCTTTTAATGATAAGAATAGTGTTGCATCTAGGGAGGGGGAATCTCACCTACACATAAACCATTAAATAAATGACAGAATAATTGGTAAGAACTGACCTTGAGGTGACTTTAGGTTTTGAACAGTCAACTACTATGTTAAAACTTTATTTAAAAAAAGGCTGGATAAAACTTGATTCTTTTTAATGATGAAAATTGGTGTATTTTAGAAACAAACTTTGCACAATTGAATGAAGGAAGAGAATGGCAACATCACAGAAAACTTTTGATCCTAAATATGAGAAAAACACACTGAGTACACTGTGAGACCATGTCTTAAGGAAGGTCTCTGAAAGGGTAGTCTGAAGGTGAAAGAGGTCTGGTAAACTTTATAGTATGGCAGTTATAGCACTATATTCATGGCTGTGTTACTAGTTCATTTTTAACTTGAACTTTAATTCTGTTTTATAAAAAAAATACTTATGAAATGGAACAAAAATATCCAAAAGATAAACTTTGAGTACATTCTCTTTTTGTGTTTTCATTTAATGGACTTGTATACTCTTGGGACCTGTCCTTTGGTTATGTTGTTCCTTTTTTTTGTGAACATAAGTAGTACTTGTCTACAGAGTTTGGGATATTTTTTTTAACTATGCTAGAAAATGTGTGTCTCATGCTAGAATTTATTTGATGACCAATCTGGTGGACTTGATTTCATCCTAATTTACACTCTGATGTAAAACCTTAAGAGTGACCTGAGCTGTATTAAGGCAGAAGAATTTCCCAAATGCATGTAGTGTGTGACAGACAGATGTGCTTATCTGTTGAGATGACTGATCTGAATGCATACGAATCCCTAGTTATCTTCTCATGTCCTCCCACCAATCCTGGCATAGAATATGGTTTACACTTGATAATTTGTCAAATCTCTTGAAGATGATCTCTCTGTATGTTTTGGCATCTTAAAAGGTGTTGCATAGTTTGTGGCTCAAAGTCAGTATCATAGATGGTAATCTTGTGGCTGACAATGTCTCGGTATTTATAGATGAAATTTAGGGCTGACCTTAAGGAGTACCGTTGATGTGCTCCATTTTGAAACACATTGTTTCTGTTGGTAGCTGCCTTTGTTTCAGGCTTTTATGACCAGTGATATAAGCTTTTTAGCTGGACTTGCAATTTGCAGAGTTGACAGAGAAACTAGGAGATGGCAATCCCAAGGTTGCTGGTCAGTGTTAAGGTTTTTTATTAGCATTCAAGTTTGAAGCTGGGCAGTGCATTACAGATGGATATCTGTTGGGTGTGAAACATTATGGAGTGTTAAAGGGCATTCTTGATATTGCTGTAGGCAATACAATGGTGGGAGGATATAATCCATGTATATCCCCTTTGTCAAGGGGGATGATGACATTGATATCATCCTCCTTGTTACCATTCTTATTAGGTTTTGGGTGGATGAAGTATTTAGCTTTCCCTACTTTTTTTTTTCTGATGATATGATATAGATAGATTTAAGTGGGCATTTCTCTTTATTTCACTTTGTACCAGGCTTTTAATTTTTGGGATGGACATCCACATAGAGCATAGTGGGGTCCTTACAACAAGTTGAAACATTTAAATAAATAAAATAACATATAGAGTCAAGCATTACATGTTTAAATAATAGCTCCTTCTGTAAGAGGAGCAAGTAGCTTAATTTGAAGTCTATAAGTGTTACTAAGTTACAAAGTCCTGTGTCCTTGCCTTGGGCTGCTTCTTTATACACTTGGTGATGAGAGAACATTCCCCAGATGAACAAGGTCGGGGGCGGGTGGGTACTAGTTCTCAGAGAATCATATTTGGAGGAGAACAAAAATAGACAAGGTGGGAAGGGGAAGCAGTAATAAAGAGCTGGAAGAGGTATAGTGACCTCTTTTCAAAATAGACAAAATACTCAATACATTGAAGGCAGTTTAAAAGATATGTACCATATTTACTTGAATACAAGACAAGGTTCCCCCTGCCCCCCAGTCAGCATGGGCAAAAAAACCCCACTTAGTCTTATATTCACATACAAGGAAACCTAATAAATAAGTTATCTATCATTAAAGTGCTGTGAAAAGCAGCTGTGCTCAGTAATGGACACCATCTATGAAGTTGATTAAATGCAGCCAACGCATGACTATGAAACACATCATCCAACATAGGTTCCCATCAGTATGTTTGTCCAGTATCACATAGATAGATTATTGCAGCCTATCTGAATAAGATATATGCTAGTGCTCATTGCACACAGTCCCCTGAGCACCAACTCTTCAAGCCACTAAATACATATGTGCCACTACATTGAACATATTTTGACTTCCTCTTCATTCCCAGAGCTGAGCTGTGCCTTTCTTTCCCATTTCCAGTTATTCTTGTTTCTTCACCAGCCTTAAATGTCTGGCAAACATCAATATATGAGGCCCCAAACGGTTTACCAAGAATCCCTCTGTTGTTCCCTCTCAGCCTAGCACATATTAGCATGTCCCTGCCCTCCATGAGGTGGAGCTGGACCAGATTGCCCTGTGACTCATCTGCATATAAATTTTTGGAACATGCCAGGACTCATAACAAGAACACCCAGTCGCAGTCATAAGAGGGGAGCTAATTGGCATATAGATCCTTTGTGGTTGGTATCTGGAGTACACAAACATACTGACTGATCTGTGCTGTCATGATGGCTTGAAATGCTGTCGACTTTGGTGGGGCCCAGCCCAATAAACTACATCATAAATCATGAGCCTTTTGTCTTTGGATTAATATCATACATACAAAAACAAACAATACTTACCTGGCAGGGGAAATACCATGACCACTAAAGCGGTTTTCCTAGTTGCAGGGGAAAACTATTTTCTTGGCAGGGGGTAGTACCCTGACTGAGACACTGCTTAATTAGCCTCCCACTTTCACTTCTAGTGGGAAGATCTTGGCTTTATGCCACTTTATGGAAATGGGAGACTCCTTCCTAGCTTGCTCCTGTGGCCATACGACTGAGGGAAAGCAAAACTTGGGGGCATCCCAACCCTAAGCCTCTGGGCTTGGGCCTGCATGTAGATTCATAGATTGTAAGGTTGGAAGGGACCTTGGAAGATCATCGGGTCCAGCTCCCTGCACCAAGCAGGAAAGATAACTGGGGATCAGGTGACCCCAACAAGGTGACTGTCTAGTCTCTTGGAGATTTCCAGGGTAGGTGATTGCACCACCTCTGGAGGGAGCTTATTCCAGAGTCTGGACACCCTGACTGTGAAGAAATTTTTCCAAATTTTGAGCCTGAATTGATCTTCCAGGAGTTTGTTGCCATTACTCCTAGTTTTCCCCTTGGGTGCCCTGATGAACAGTTGCTCACCAAGCCCTTGATGTACTCCCCCAGTGCAGCAGTAAGCTGCTACCAGGTCCCCTCTTAGCCTTCTTTTCCTCAGGCTGAAGAGTCCTGGATCCCTCAGCCTTTCCTCATATGCCTTGCCTTTTCAGACTCTGATCATATGGGAGGCTCTTCCTCAAGCTTGTCCACATCCTTGTTGAAGTGTGGTGCCCAGAACTGGATGCAGTACTCCAGCTGCGGTCTCACCAGTGCTGAGTAGGGAAGAAGATGGATCAATTGATGCACGCCAGAGTATTATTTGCCCTACTGGCTACAGCATCACACTACTGGCTCATATTCATACTGTGGTCTATTATTACCCCCAGGTCCCTTTCATTCGTAGGATGGATGTCCACCAAATGATTTGGAAGCATCTGAAGCCCCAGGCGGGGGTGGAGGATGTTTACCGGTAGTAAGGCCACATATGGTTCTTGAATAACTCACAGATTTGGAATTGATTTGGTTGATTTGACTTGAGACGACGAAAATTTTTCCACAAACAAACAAACAAACAAACAAACAAACAAACAAACAAACAGAAAGTTGCACTATAGATTAGGTACAGAAATGCTGCTTAAAAGTGTGTTTATGGAGTACCTGTACTAAAACTTGCAGTAGTTTCCAAAAAAGACAAAATGCATTGATTCTGGATTAACAAAGTCTATAGGTATGTGTAGTAATTTTATGCAAATTACTACAGATATGTTTATTTCGAGGTCAGTGTTTTCAAATTTGTCCTTCATTGCCATGTGCTCAGGAAGGACATGGTCTAACAGTACGGAGAGGAGGAAGAAGCAGCAGGGATATGAAGTTGAAAAGGAGGGAGTGGGGCAGAGGGCAAGGGAGCTACCTGAAACCCCAGATTTATTTTCTTTGCTGTAGCAGTGAGAAGGGGGGACAAATTCAAGGCAAATCTCCAATAATTCAATTCTATACCTGGAAAATTATAACAAATATATACATTTTCCATGTATAGAATCTAATTATTGTGGGGTCATTTTATATTTGAGCAAATATGGTATTATCTCCTAATATTACTCTTTTATCCATTTTAGCAGCAGCAACAACTATGTATTTTAGGCAGTTTAAATGGAAGGTAAAGTAATCCATGAGACATCTTCTCTTAAGCTGTGGAGCACGCTACACAAATGTTTGAGAATTGCACAGCTGTACACTGGTTCAAGTCACAAGAATGTGAGCAGACCATCAATTTGATAGCCATGTCTACAAATACCGAAAATTAAAAAAAAGTGGAAAGAGAGAGGTTACCTTGGGAAGAAAGGGAGTGAGTCTATAATAAATGAGTCATACAACATCCCTTCTGGAGACATGTTGAAATTTCCCCAGGGAGGAAGCAAAATAAACAAAGGTCAATGTTATTAATAAAAAAAAAAACTATCCAGCAACCAAGGAAACAGCATTTATTTGATCATAGTATCCAGAGCAGCTAGCAGAAAAGACAATGTTAGCTAAAAGCAGTCAAGCAAATATACACCGAATGCAAATCTATACTGTCACTGCAGTTATACCCAGAATGATTTTGGCTAAATGACTGAAATAGATCTCTACCAATATTGTTAAATGTTTAGGCATGTGCTGCTTACCTGGCTTGGATAGTTTCATGGCCCACACAACCATCATTTGATTAAACTATATATTTATCCTCACCATATCCCTGTGAATAATGGAGTATTATCATCCCAACAGAAGCTAAAGACGAGATTAAATGCATTTTCAAGGGTGTCTGTGGGAGAAGCAGGGAAGTGAATCTAAGGATATATCTATACTTTATTCTCAGCCAAGAAATATGTTCTGCCCACTCAGTTTCAGAACCTAAGCCTGGTGCCAGGGCACTGGGGATTGTTCCAAGTAATTTATGTTGCAAATTTGTGAGTCTGGGTATGTCTGGGGAAGGTGTGAGTGGGCAGGCCTATTTCTTTGGCAGTCTGCTGGCCTTGCTCACAACATGCTCAAGTGTCCTACTTTTTAGGCTGGTCCCCTAACCATTGGTTACCCATGTTTCCATATTTATTGAATTGCCAGAAACAGTAATTGGTTATTAATAATGGAAGGAAATAAAAAAAACCCAACCCTTTTTTCTTAAACTGTAAGGTTTACCACTAAATGAATGGAGTGGGAGGAGGAAACCCTTAGCTGCAGTGAAATTTCCTTACTCTGTCTCTTAAAATCCTAAATGACTTTATGTAGATCAAGATAACAACAGCCAGGAAATAATGTAACAATAAAATATTCAAGTTAGCGGGAGAGCAGAGCATGGCACTTTCTTATAGCCATCCTGACTCCATTTTTAGTTTTGGTATCCAAGTAACTACAACTTCTGATGGACACAGATGTAGAGGGAAAGGGGCTTCTGGCACAGGAATCAAAGGGCCAGAGATTTCACAGTTTGAACTTGCCAAAACCAGCTGCAATGGGTAATACACTGGATCAGTGTATCTGGCAGTTAACTGAAAGACTAGTGACCTGATTTCCTTTGGGGATGATAGTTGTAATAGATGTTTTTTGACTGGTAGGTAAGAACCCGTAAAAAGCAAGTCTAAGGAAGAAAGGCATTCATGGGCATTGACAGAACTTTCTAATGGTATGCATAGTGAAGCACTGGAATATATTACCTGAGAAGGTTTTGAAACCCCCAGCATTGAAGGCTTTTTAAAGAACAAATTAGACAAGCAACTATAAGAAAATAATTGACCTTGTTTTGGGGAACAGGGACAAAACAAACCTTGGAAAGGTGTGCAGTCCAACCCTATTTCTCTTCTTTTTTTAATTTTCCATCTAGACGTTTCAGACCTCAAACATGCAAACAAGACACCTGCAGGGGGATTACTCAGTGCCCCACTACTATGGCCAATGCATGCTTCACTTAGCTCTGATCTACAGAGGTTGTGAATCTGTTACTTCTCCCGGCTTGACAGGCAAGTTTCAACTCTAGTGGTGCCTCATACAAACTCCATTGTGTGGGCCAAGATGGTAGTTGTCCTATAAATTACTCAAACTGCTGGTGCCCTCACATTCTTCAGCTTCCTCTACTCCAGGGAATATATAGCTACTTACTGAATATTATGCGACTCATTCTGAGAATCTTTTAGGGAACCGAGCAGTCTTTTACATTCTAAAACTAGAGTTGGTCTATCTGAGAACCTATAAGAACCTGTGATTTCAGCTCTGCAGGTTCCAAAATGATGTCCTCCACCCAACTACAGAAAGTTGGTAGCTTTTACCTCAGATTCCTAGGGACTCTGGTTTTGTGACCGTATCCATCTGGCAATGTCCCAGAGAGCCATTGAAAAAGAACAGAATTACTAGAGAGTAACATCCCAGTCAACCACCCTTATAGATTCATAGATGTTAGGGTCAGAAGGGACCTCAATAGATCATCGAGTCTGACCCCCTGCATAGGCAGGAAAGAG
>NW_005841907.1:3298445-3318860 GCF_000455745.1 Alligator sinensis
TCCCTTGGGAGCACATTCCAGACCTTGGCCACTCTAACTGTGAAGAAGTTCTTCCTAATGTCTAGTCTAAATCTGCTCTCTGCTAGCTTGTGGCCATTATTTCTTGTAACCCCCGGGGGCACCGTGGTGAATAAAACCTCACCAATTCCCTTCTGTGCCCCCGTGATGAACTTATAGGCAGCCACAAGGTTGCCTCTCAACCTTCTCTTGCGGAGGCTGAAGAGGTCCAGGTGCCCCAGTCTCTCCTCGTAGGGCTTGGCCTGCAAGCCCTTATATGAGTGGCCCTTCTCTGGACCCTCTCCAGGTTATCCACATCTCTCTTGAAGTGTGGCACCCAAAACTGAACGCAGTATTCCAACTGTGGTCTGACCAGCGCCTGATAGAGGGGAAGTATCACCTCCTTGGATCTGTTTGTCATGCATCTGCTGATGCATGATAAAGTGCCATTAGCTTTTCTGATAGCTTCGTCACACTGATGACTCATGTTCATCTTGAAGTCCACTAGGACTCCAAGATCCCTTTCCGCTTCCGTGCCACCAAGCAGGTCATTTCCTAGGCAGTAGGTATGCTGGACATTTTTCCTCCCTAGGTGCAGCACTTTGCATTTCTCCTTGTTGAATTGCATTCTGTTGTTTTCTGCCCATTTGTCCAACCTGTCCAGGTCTGCTTGTAGTTGTTCCCTGCCCTCGGCATGTCTACTTCTCCCCACATTTTTGTGTCATCCGCAAACTTGGACAGAGTACACTTCACTCCCTTGTCCAAGTCGCTGATGAAGACATTGAAGAGTATCGGTCCTAGGACCGAGCCCTGCTGGACTCCACTGCCCACACCCTTCCAGGCCGATACTGACCCATCCACTACATCCACCCATCCTTCTGCCTAACCAACCTGAATGTCACACATGCCTGAAGCAGGGCAGTTAGCTTCAACTGAAAATGCCAACAGACTTGGGCAGGAAGCTTTAGTATATGAAAAGAAGGAGGACTAGGGGCAACACCAAGGCAACAGATCTCCTAATGCCACAACTGTGCAAATTAAGAACTGCCTTCTGCAGGGGGTGGTGACCAGAATTGGACTCTCTCAGAAAAAAAGTGTTGTAAGGTTGAGTTCCACACAAACTACTATTCTCTTCTAAGGATTGCAGCCTACTCTATCTCAATGGAGTTGTAGGGAAGCAAAGCCATGAGTCATTGGCTTCTTTGACCATGGGATATTATTCCAAGAAGAAGTATTGCTAGGAAGAGCCGGGATCCACCTGAAAAAGAGAGGGAAGAGCACCTTGGCAGACAGGTGCACTAACCTAGTGAGGAAGGTTTTAAATTCAGTTCACCAAGGTATAGAGACCCTGAGATAAGTGGAGAAGTGGGTGACCTGAAGGAAGTGCAGGAGGGGGCAACAGAGGAGGTGTTCTCATTCTTCCTGAGAAAGTGGGACAATCAGCTAGTTACCTCAGGTGCCTGTACACAAATGTACAGAGCGTGGGAAACAAGCAAGAAGAATGGAAAGGCCTTGCATAGTTACAGAGCTATGATGTGATTGGAATGACAGATTTGGTGGGATAGCTTGTGTGACTGGAGCACTGTCATGGATGGGTATAAACTGTTCTAGAAAGAGGCAAGGGAGAAGAAGAGTTACAGTTTATGAAAAAAAGCTGTATGATTGCACAGCACTCCAGTATGAAATTGCAGATAGGCCTGTTGAAAGTCTTTGGGTTAGGGTCAGAGGGGAGAGCAACAAGGGTGACATTGCAGTTCTATACACCACCAGATCAGGAGGATGAGGTAGATAAGGCTTTTTTCAAACAGCTACTGGAAGTTTCTGATCACAGGCCATGGTTCTAATGGGGGAATTCAATCACCCTGATATCTGCTAGAAGGACAATACACTGCACAGGCAATTCAAGAAGTTTCTGGAGAGTGTTAAGGACAACTTCCTGGTGCAGATGTTGGAGAAGCCAACTAAGGGCTACGCTCTTTTTGACTTGCTGCTCACAAACAGGGAAGAATTAGTGGGAAATGTAGAAGTGGATGGCAACTTCAACAGCAGCAACCATGAGATAATTGAGTTCAGGATCCTGAGGAAAGAAAGGAAGGAGAACAGCGGAGTACAGATCCTGGACTTCAGAAAAGCAGATTTCAACTTACTCAGGGAACTGATGAGAGGCCAGTCTGAGGGGGAAAGGAGTCCAGGAAAGCTGGTTGTACTTTAAGGAAACCTTACTGAGATCACAAGAACAAACCATGCTGATGCACAGGAAGACTGGCAAGTATGGCAGAAGACCAGCTTGACTTAGCAGGGAGCTCTTCAGTAAGCTAAAACCCATAAAGGAAGCTTATAAGAAATGGTAACTTGAACAAACAAACTAGGGAGAAGAATAAGAGTATGGTTTGGGCATGTGGGGATGAAATCAGGAAGACCGAAGTATGGACAGTCCCATGTACCAGTGCTGGCTAGGGACTGACTGGCTAAGCAGCAGCTCTGCAGAAAAGGAGCTGGGGGTTATAGTGGACAGTAAGCTGAATATAAACCAACAGTGAGCCTTATTGTGAAGAAGGATAACAACATACTGTGCTGCATTAGTAGGAGTGTTGCTAGCAGATGGAGGGAAGTGACTCTTCTATTTGGCACTGGTGAGGCCACATCTGGAGTACTGCCTCGTTTTGGGCCACCAACTACAGAAAGGATATGGACAAATTGAAGAAAGCCCAGCAGAGAGCAATGAAAATGGTTAGGGGGCTGGGGCAAACGACTTCTGAGGGGAGGCTGATGGAACTGGGCTTATTGGGCATTTTTACACATGCTTCAGGGTGGGATTCTTTAATTTGAGCCGCTTCTGAGAGTTAGCTTGGACTGAAAGTGCTAACAGTCTCTCAGGAACGGCTCTAATTAAAGCACTCACAGCGTTACATGCATTGAATGTCCTATGCTTCAAAACAGCGGTAGGAGAGCTTTAACTAAAGTTCATTTGATGAATCAAGGGAATGCTGAACACTTGAGACACCAAGGCTGCTGGAATGTGTTTAATTAGCATGCTCCAGCAGAATCAGTCAAGTCTGCTCCAATGTTTGCTAATTAGCACACATGGCAGCAGGTGTTGGGCACATGTATAGGTCCCCATTTAGTCTGGAGAAGAGAAGACTGAGGGGATGGAGCTAAACTGTTCTCTATGGTGGCAGATAGCAGAACAAGGAGCAATGGTTTCAAATTGCAACAATGAAAGTTCAGGTTAGATATTAGGGAAAAACTCTCTCACTAGGAGGGCTGGGCAGTAAAGCACTGGAACAGGTTACCCAGAATGGTTGTGGACTTTTCATCCTTGGAGGGTTTTAAGACCTGCCTAGACAAAGCCTTGGCTGGAATGATCTAATTGGGGATGGTCTCACTTTGAACAGGGGGTTGGACTGGATGACTTCCTGATGTCCCTTGCAACCCTAATTTTCTGCGAGTCTCTGATTCTATGTCTGGTCACTCAAGCATGCAGATAGGAAGCAGTTTTTTTGAATTTCTGCAATTATACTGCTCTCTCACATGAAATACAGAAAAGGAAGAGAGACTTTTGATTTGCTTTCTCCTGTTATTTTTGGCACCTGCATATGTGCTAGGCACAATCTAGCACAATGAGTTTATGGTGTTTTGTGACTGTCTCTTCTTGTTCTTCTAGGAGTCTTAGAAAAGAGTGAGAGGAGGAAATGTATTCTGGAGTAGCTAAATAGCGATCACAGAGGGCGGAAAAAAAAGAATTATCTTATAAACCTTGACTATAGATTGAAATATTGAAAAATGGGCACTTTACAAGTTTGCATTTCTACTGAAATTAATCTTTTGTTATTGTGTTCCTAGTTTTTCAGTCATTTTCATATTAAATAATTTATCTTGACTTACTGAAGTAAAACTGGGCCCAGACTAAGGTCCTGACTTTAAAACCTTGAATGTATGGTTAATAACCAAAGATTGATAGTGGTCATTACATCGGTATCCTTTCATTAGGCTATATGTGGAGCCAGCTGTGTTTCATTTTGTTGGGAGCCAGTGTTAATTTATGTTTGTTTATCAGTTTTACCATCGCTAGGAATCAGGGTGAGTGGCCTTATGTCTGATGCAGCTCTGAAAATAAAGTTAACTAGTACCTTCTGTATTCTGCAGAGAGGTAGAGCTGTATCGTTTATTAGACACTTGTACATTGCCATTTAAAAATGTCAGTCACAAACTACTGTAAGAACAATGAATTCAAAGATTTTTTCCTTTTTAAAGAAATGAACTGACAGAAACATAGAGACGACAAAAGTAATTTTTACCTGCCATTGACTGACTTTGTATTCATCGGAAAGCCATTTAATTCTCTGCCTCAGTTTTTTACTGTGTAAAATGTAGTAGAAATTGTTGTTTGCCTTTGTAAAGTGCTTTGAGATCTAGAGAAGACAAGTTCAACATAAGCATACATCATTGATGATGCTGATTTTTAAAAATGTTTTTTGTAAGTATTGGAAACAGATTCACTTTTACTTGGTTTTGTTGGGAACCAGGTTATAGATGGCTGGTCCAAGAGGATCACACTATCAGACATTTACTAGAGTAGAAGCCATTACCAAAACAACTTTCCACTGTCTGGTCTGAGTTTACATAGCCAGCATGGGCAGGGTCTATTCCTGGGGGATGACTCAGCCAGATTTACCTCCAGCTGGGGCCTAGGACTGTCTCTGCCCCAGCTGGGCCTCTGCTCATCATAGGTCTCAGTATAAAATAAGTTCGGTTTTTAAAGGAAGGCACCTACATAGTTAATCAGATCAGCTTTTGCATGCTGAAAGGATTACTCTTAGGACCCAGTATCAAAGGTCATTGTCTTCAGTTGACTTTGGATTCCATTGAAGACCAGGCCAAATGCATACATTTAAGATGAATGTCTATTTAGAATGCAGTAGGCTTGATGTATACTTTGAGCGTATGTTTAAGTCTATCTCAGTAAAATGCTTATGCAAATAGGACTTACACAGGCCCATGAACTATGCTGAATAAAGATGGAGGTAGGTGCATACTAAAAGTTCTTATTGAAGAGCCTTATAAATGAGGTACTTCTACAGTTAGTTAATAGGTAAGGTGCCAGTAGATGGCACTCCAGAATACAATTAATAATTCCTGGGTTTGTAGGATCAATAATGCATAATGTTATACATTTCAGATGACCTCTGCGTGTACTTTTTGATGTGGAACTCTTACAAAAGTTAAACCTGCTCTTAAGTACTTCTCTAAAGTGGGACCTACAGCACCGGTCACTGAAAATGGGCACCTTTAACCCGCAAACTGCCTAGTTCTTCTACAGAACATTAACAGCCACGATCCATTTTCCCAATCTTTGCTTGGCTCATCCTTGTTTTCATAGTTAACAATTTTAAATGAATTTGTTTGTCCAAATACATAAAAGGCTGCAATTAAATGCATTAGAATTGTGCAATTAGAGGAGCTTTGCCTCCCACTGCAAGCAAAGGCAATTTAGATGAGAGTCTACAAGAGTAGGTCAACCTTTAGTGAACATCATTGCATTTCCTGTTTTGTGGCACTACACTGAGTGCACTCCTTTTGTCTTTGATTGAAATAAACGAACTGTTTTCCAGTACTCAATGGAAGTGGGACTCTTGAATAGGCCTGAAGTTCTCTTTTATGCAAAAGCGAATGTAAAAAAAAAAAAAAAAAAAAATCTCAAGTGAACAATAGACTGACACCTCCTATTACTGGTTTATCTAATCCCCTACTCATTCTTTGCAGATAAAACTGGCTTTATCCTTCACATAATCTGAGTCTAGACTGGAGACCATGTCTGTTTTGTATATCTACACAAACACATTTTTTTTTCCCAAAGCCAGATAGTGGCTTAAATCACTAGAAGATGGAAACATAATTTGGTCATACTGGCAGAGATTAATTCCTTTGAAATCACTCCCAGGAAAGGAAAATCACGATTCAAAAGCAAATCTATATTGAACATTATCTAGTGGAAAAGAGTTAAAAACATTGTGGACTGAAAACATGTATCAGTAACCATAAATTTCCTTTTGGGTTTGGCTCTGGCTTGCTACTGTATATTTATTTAAATACACAGGCATCTGATTAATTTCTAGTAATGTAAGGAAGTAGGTTATTTCCAAACTGTAATAGAAGCCATGTGTGATTAATAGTTTATTGTTTCTTGTACCCTTATCAGATATAGATTTCCCAGGTGTCACGTTATTCAGTGCATGTAAAACAAATGGGTTATCTTAAAGTTGTGCCGAAAAGAGAAAAATAAAGTAGCAATGACATTTCAGCCACAAAGACCATTCTTAAAGAGCGATCTCTAGCAGTAAAAGCAAAGTGAACCTTGCAGTGTAATTCATGCCTTATTAATAGGGATTCCGGTTTTCTCTGATTTAAAAAAATCCAATTTTCAGTTTAAAAAAAAGTAACCCCAAATCCACATTTTTCCATGATTAAAATGAAACACCACTTGGAAAAATGTGGATTTGAGGTTACTTTTCTCAAAATTGAAAATTGAGGATTTGCTTTTAACATCCTGAGTTAGGCTTATTTTAGGAAATGTACTTCAATTTAGGTCAAGGTCAACTAAACCTAACCTTGACTTTTTTCCTTCATGGACAAAGATCAACACATTTTACCTTGATTTAGCTCACTGAGGTCCACTCTAGGCACTCAACAAAATTAGCCCTGCTTGTCTAAACTCAGATAAAAGAAGGAAGTATCAACTTCGGCTTATACTTAAGAAAACTGATGTAGCCAGCACAGCCAATCTTGACTCGTTTTCCTGGTATAGACAACCCCTTTATTAAAACAGATCTGTAGGTATTACATATCTTAATTCTCAGTTTTTGAAATTGTTTGCATATTTTTGACATATACTTTTAGTGTGCAATTCCTGTATCTTTCAAATTGGCATGAGACAAGATCTCCAGCAAATGTTAATTAGTATATCTTCATTGATTTCAATATACCAACTTTATAAAAACTGACTATCTGGCCCAAGGTATTTTGGAATCCTTATCAGGAGAAAATATCTATAACCTCCTATGCCATGTCTGGAAGGTGGCAGACTGCAGAGGCAGCCAGGCTATTTATTAGCAAGTTCTCTTTTGTATGACTAAAGCACCAGAAAACAATATCTCCATTGCTCCAGTTTGTGGAACAGAGCCAGCACGGAAGTGAACAGTTCATAGAAGTAATCACCTTTCCCCTCATTGTCTACAAATTCTAATTATTTGATCTTTTATAAACCACACCAACTTCTTTGTGTTACACAAAAGTTATTGAATCATTAGGCTGGAGTAACTGTCTTGTGAGATCATATTTGGGGGAACCTAACAACCATGGTTTAAAAGTACCTAGATGAGAGAGTGGTTAGTAGGGAGATTAGTATCGAGCAACAAACTGCTTTTGAAGAATAGATTTAATTGCTTGCTTTACCCAGTTTAAGTGCTATACTTAGGTTCTTGATGATAATGATAAAAATCATGATGATACACAAGTCTTTCATCTTCCTATCAAAGTCTGGGAAACGAGTGTATCCAGAGAACAGAATATAATATTCTGGGAGGTAGTTTATGATACGGGTGTTTTTATAAATGTACTCAAATGACAGTGAAGGTGGGGATCTTGATCTTAAACACTCTGTTTATGTGAAAGATGTTGGGGGTAGAAGAGATCAATAAAAGTTATAAATGCTTGCTTTCTTGCTGACTTTAAGAGTAGATGTGGTAACTGTAGGAAAGTATAACACCATTTGATATGTTTCCTTTCAATGCATTTCCCAACTGAATAATATTTATAGTCACCTTTAATAATCTGTTCTCCTTCTTGGGGAACATTTTACTATAGGTTTCTCTCGATTTTATGTGGGTTCTGTATATGCGAATTCACTCTTATGCGATGAGCATTTTTAGACCCATAATTCGTTATATGTGAGGTAAATTCGCTCTTATGTGATCGGCAAAGGAGCCCCCCCCCCAAGCAGGTAAGTCTGTAAGTCTGTGGGGGGAGGGGAAAGGGCCGTGGGGCCCCACTCACCCCAGCTCCTGCTGCAGTGGCCCCAGGAGCAGCCAGCATCAGTTGTCTGCAGCCGCTGGGCTGCACCGTGCTCTGCCTGTCCCCACTCACCCCATCTCCTAGGCTGTGCTGTGCCCTGGTACAGCAGCCTCAGGAGCAGCCAACACCAACTGCCTGCACCAGGACACAGTGCAGCCCAGAAGCTGGGGTGAGTGGGGACAGGCGGAGCATGATACAACCCAGTGGCTGCAGGCAGCTGGTGCCGGCTGCTCTCAGGGCTGCTGCAGCAGGGGCTGGGGTGAGTGCTGCTCTGTTCCCTCTGCTTTGCTGTCTTGTGCAGCCCTGGGAGCGGCACCCCTCCCCCCATCCCTTCCCTAGTTCTAGCCTCACTCCCTCCCTCCCTCACCACCATGGGAACCTATCCCTATTTGTTAGATTATAAGCGGGTTTGCTTTATGTGAATTAGATTTATGCGCCGTTCTCCAGGAACGCATGTACTGCATAAATCAAGGGGAACCTGTATTACATGCTGGGGACACCACTATATCATTTTCTGACAGCTTTGGTAGAAATGCAAATTGTTGTTGCTGGTGTTATGCATCAAGTTTGTGGCAAATGCTAATCAACATGCAAAACATGGCAAACTGTAAGCAGTCAAGTCATGTCTACTCTTTCTCAGAAAGAGAATCTTTCATATGAGTGCCATCCATACGAGTGCAACTTGTTGAATGAATAAGATGCTTTGTTCTATTTTTGGCATTTGTAAGCCCTTCACAGTCAACTGTGATTCTAATTCCATTAACTTTAAATTTCTTGAGGTATCAAATTGTTTTCAATTTTGGGACTAGGTTGTTATGCTTTCTCTCTGGTAAGCCATGGGACAGCAATATTAATGAGCAGTATCCTCCTGGCCCTCTTATCAACAACCATGATATCCGCTAAGTTGTGTGCCAGTGTAGTCTGTCATGGTTGTTATATCTTAATACATTTTGGTTTTCTTGTCCTCCAACATTCTTAGTAGCCAGCATATTGTATCCATGGATTATGGCAGCAATCAGTTCTTTATTATGAAACAATCATTGACTGACCATATTGACCACAAATTGTGTCATTCAGTGCCATTCATTGGCTAGCTGGTTATCTGGAACTTGCCCATGATCAGCTGGTAAGACCATGTAGCTTGTACATCCTGAGAATGTCTTTTTCAGGATAAATTTCTTATGATAGTATGACAGCAGTATGGTCCTGAATGGGGCACTCTATTATTAGTATTACTACCATCAAAAACTCCAGTCACCAAACAGACCAACAGTATCCAAGAATTGAATTGAATTGTACTCTGGAGAAGGGATTGGCCAAGAATGCTTACTTTATCATTATGTAGCTGTGGAAGACAGAGATTTTTTTCCCCTTATAGAGTAGCAGTCAAGATGAATACAGTGAAAAAGAGGCCTGGACATTTTGGGGACAAGACATGTGGAGGCTGTTTTCAGATGGATTACAACCTTAGAATTTATTGGGTGGAATAGCAAATGGATATGCCACTAGCAGACCCCCTCCTGATCTTTGATAGTCTTCAGTAAACATTCCCAGAAAGTGAAATTTTTCTTGTTGTCGTTTGTGGCACATCCTTTGAGAGACTGACAACTAGTCGGCGAGGAGTCTCTCAAAGGATGTGCCCTCACTGTGTTGGGCCCTAAATAAAGGTCAGTGCAGGCAGGATGCCCTCAGGTGTCCTGACTTTCTGAATCTGCTGATTAGAAGGCAATCATTCTCCAAATGAATGAATGAGAGTCATTGCTGAGACAGACAGCAGCAAAGACCATTTTCCAGAGGAATTGTGTGGGAAATGATTGCACATGTGAAGGGTAATACAAATAGGCAAAGTAATGGAGTTCCATGACAAATGGGACTTCTGGCAATGTGTATGCTTCTATTAAGTCACTAGAGTCAAACAACAGGAAGTTCATATTCACAGTCATTTATATAACATAATAGAATCCTCTGAACTGACAAACCCCAGTAGAAACAGAATCATGCTAATTAAGTAATTGTCCAAATTGTGAGATTCTCATCAGAGTACATTGTGATTGGAGAGGGTCAATACTTTTATTTCATTAATTGCTTTAATACCAATCATAATATAAAACAGTGAACTATTGAAAACCTAAAGGTCCTATTTTTGCTGAAAGTATGCGTCGGAGAACAGATGTACGAAGGATCACAAACAAGGGCATTTATGCCATTAAACATATATTCATGCCTTATGCATTATTTAGAATTACTGAAAATAATTAAGGTAACTTAATACCTGACAATTATCTCAATTAAGGCACTGTGGTGTGCTTTATTTTAGAGATGTGTACTGTTATACATAGGATCAGTTTCCTATTTATTCAGCGCTATTGTGATATCCAGTCCAGAGATCCCAACATGCCACATTTTCCTCTTGTCTTAGCTGATCATATTTGTCATTCTTTTCATTTTTTTTTTTTTTTTTACAAATAAATGTTCTCATCAAATGATAAAGAAAAGTCCATAGCATTTTCTCTCCTTTCTTATAACCACCATATCTGATCTTCTAGTATGTATTTCATGAACAGTAATGACTGAAAAGCCCTATAATAAGATATAGTGCTCACAACTCCCTTGTGGCACAATTCTGCACCCTTCCTCTTAAACAGTTTCTTGTATGTTGAATCCTCCACTACAGCTTTGGGTAGGCACTTTGGTATTCTACTGTCACTCTGGTATCATAATGCCACCTGTCATGGATCACACCACTTTCAAGGGGACTTCTTCAGGACTCCCCAAGAAGTAGCCTTATTTGATCCTTTCTTGAAGGACCCCCTGAACCCCGCCCTGGCATGGATTCAAGGGGCAATCCTCTGACTGGAGACCCTTGCCCTTCTTTGATCTTGGCTTCCCTGGCAGTCCATAGCACCCTCATCTCAGATAGCTCCTTCTTTACTCAGCTCTCAGGAAGGTAGGGGGTCATTATTTTTTCCTCTTCAGAGGCAGGGGGTTGGAGCACCAATGTCCCAAACAGCAGACAGTTCTATTCCAAACAGTCTTCATTGTGCTATTTCACTTCCCCCTCTCCTCCCTGGGACTACCCCTTCCTCTCAGCCATCAGAGCCTCATTCCATCTTCCTGGAGGCACTGTCAGTCACGCTTACAATTGTAGTGTTACAAAGCTATAGTATTAACCTGGGGACTAGCACTCGCCCAATCAAATGAAATAAAATGTTATAAGGAATCAATCAGAACAGTTTCTGCTCCTAGGTTCAGTTCGCCACCTTTCCCTGGGGTGAAAAGTAGGCATCGAGATATTCTACTTATAAAACTATTTACAGCAGAGCAGAGCATGAACCCATCAGAATATTCCCAAGAAGAATTCAGCCCACTTGGCCTCTTTGGAGACACACCCTCTTAGGGCTAAATATTGTTTTACTTCATTTTTGTGGGGCACATATATAGTTGCATAGCTTCCATTTTTGGCATTTGCCGCCCCCCTGGTTTGGGATTCTGTTTTCCCCTGTAGTAAAATACAATTGTCCATGAGTTATCTACCAACAGTAAGATGGAAGAACAGAGCAGCCCTTCCACTTTTTACCTCAGTAGTTTAGTGGTTAGAGCACTTTCTTAGTAAGCAGAGGACCCAGCTTTTAACCCTACCTTACTTAAAAGAGGCTTGACCCAGCATTCTTGCTTCCTAGCAAAGTGCTCTAACCACCAAGCTCTATTAGGTTAGATTCCTCTCCAGTCCTCTTGAAGGTGGTCTCTTTAATATGCTTTGAGTGAAATGGGTAAAGTGCACCTTGCTCACACCTGCCCCATTGGGAACAGGGCACAGGTGAGAGTCGAGGGTGCCCGGCTCTTGTAGGGCAGCAGACATCTTACTGAGCTGTATGCTGTCTATTTTGTAGCTTTCCTCCTGGCCCTACATAACTCCCCCTCCAGCTGCCATCAGATCAGCTTCAAAAGGGCGTCTGTGGAGAGTTTTTTGTAATGCCTGGCCTGCAGCCTAGCAGTTAGGGCACTTCATCAGCAATTAGGAGGCACAGATTCAAACCCTCTCAATGAAGGGCCTAGAACTCAGGTTTCCTGCCCTGTAGGCTACTGGATGAAAAGTAGGAGTGCTCTTCCTCTTCTGCCACCTAACAGTTGCTAATTGAGGTTTTCTTCTGATCAGAATTTTGGAACTCCCATGGCCTTATGTGCATGTTTGGGCGATTCTGTTTTCCTGGAAAACTGCTTGGCTGGATGCTCAACGATGTGTAGGTACCAAAAATTCCAGTTACGCAGCAAAGTACATGCCATTTGGGCATGTAAAGTGAAACAGTAGAGAACCCTTATTCTCCACAACTTTATCTAGCCTACAGCAGTATTTTTTTCTTAATTCTGTCAGAGCTCTCTGGGTGTTTATACACACGCTCCTGGAGTGGGGGTGGGGAAGACTTTAATTAGAGTGGCTCCAAGAGCCTTTCTGATTGAAGCACCCAGAGCATCTTGTGTATCAGTGTCCCCGTGCTTCAAAATGGTGGTGGGGGCGCTTTATCTAAAGCTTGTTTGACAAGCTTGTTGAACAAGCTTTAGATAAAGCACCCCTGCTGCCATTTTGAAGTGCAGGGACCATGAACGCCGCGTGCCCCTGGAAGCTGAGGGTGCGTGGCTATCTCCCTCAGGCAGCGGCAGCGCTGCTGACAGCGGCAAGCTCCTGCAGGTTGCCACAGCACTATCGGCGGTGAGAGGGGGGTGGCAAGTACCAACTGGCGGTCTTTGACCACCTGCAGATGCCACTGGCAGCAGCGGTGGCAGCCAGTGGTGATTGCGGACCGCATGCAGATGCTGCCGGTGGTGTCGGGGGTGGGGGGGTGGGAAGTGACAAGTGGCGACTGCTCGCAGGTGCTGCCAGCAGTGTTGGTGGTGCCTTTTCACAGGGGGTGCACTGTCACGCTCAGGGGGTGCACATGCACCCGCATGCACCCCCTACGCATTGCCAATAGCGGGGACACTGATACATGAGACATGGGAGGCTGCTGAAGCATGGTAATTGGCATGCTCCATGCACTGGAATTACAGTATGTTTAAAAAGCCTCCCTGCTTGTATATAGGCACCCTCTATGTTCAATTCTGTATTCTCACCTCTGGTCTACTTGATACAACTGTACAACTGACAGTCTCTGGAGTATAACCATAGATCCTACATTCTGGGCTTATCTTTTCTACAATTTATTTTGCTTTAACATATCTCATGCTAACAGCTTGTTCCATTCAGCCATACTTACTTTCAGTTCCTAATTTCAGTTCTCCTCAGACAAGCCACTTATAATTTATTACTGATTTGTGTGACTCTCCCCTTTAAAAAAAAACTATATACTGTATTTATTCAAATCCAAAATAAGATCCCCGCCCCATTCAGCAGGTGGGGGGAAAAGCTTCTCATTTTGGATTCTAGTTCAAGGCGGAAGGCAACTGCAGCTTTGACTCTGGCCCTGACCCAGAGTCAGAGTTGGAGCCACAGAAGCTGGCCTCTTCCCTCCCCAATGCTTATTGTTCATCATAGCTTCAGCCCCATTCCATCCTGAGGCACAGAGCACAGAGTAGCTCTAGCTCCAGCCCAAGCCTCAGCCTGGCCATGCAGTAGCAGTTGCAGTGGTGGCAGCAATGGTAAGTAGCAGTGGTGGGGGGAGTGGGGAGAAAGCAGAGACTGCAAGAGGCAGAGGCTTCAGAGGAACGCAGAGAATGCAGGGAGCATGGAGGTAGGCACCACATGGAGGAGTAGACATATGCACAGGAGGGCAGGAGGCCAAGTCAGGGGAGTGCTGGTGGCAGGGGGTACAAGTACCATGGTAGGATAGGCAGTAGGATACACAGTCATCCGGGTGGGTGCAGGTGTTAGGGGGGGGTCAAGTGCTGGAGGGCCCTCAAGAGCCAGGTGTCGGAGGTGCTTCCCCCCTCATACCTGCTGCTGCTTTCTCCACTGTAGAAGGGGGCTAGGAATGAATTTAAGATGACCCTCTAATATAATTTTCTATGTAGAATGAACTAACAAATTTTAATTTCAATCTAATTTATTGTGGGAGGTTGTCCTATATTCAAAGTTTTCTTGGACTTGGGTAAATACGGTAGTTCTTTTTGCATCCATTTCAGACTATGTATCTCTTGTTGTCTATCTAAATGTTTGTGTTAGTAAGACCATATTTTTAATTCAGTTTTGGAACTTGATCCAAGTCTATTTGTTTTGGACTTATATTGCTCATACATTTTGCTGTCATTATACCTGGTACTGTTTCACAACATCCTTGACTGCTCTTGGCCCCTTTTTCATCCTTCCTGTTGACATAAAGCTTGTCCATCTTATTTCATATTTGTTACCTTATTTAGTGCTAGCTCCTAGTCCTTCTGTCCATTTTCCTCAGATCAGGGGTATCAAACTCATCAGGCCCCATGGGCTGGATGAGGGGCGTGTAGCCAGTCTATGGGCCAGATTGGCCTCACATGTTGAATCTAGTGTAAGGAGATGCTTCAGTGGGCAGTGCATACAGCAAGTGCCCTGGACTAACACCACATGCAGCACGTGGGCCCAGGGCCCAGGCCAGTGTCATTAATCATCATCAGCAATCCCTTGATTTGAGGATGGTCTTGACCTTGGCTCATTAATGGGTCTTAAGAGTTCAATCCTTGAGCCACATATGTGTCCACCTAAGTTGCAGGTCTTTTGGCAGGGGAGAGTAGGCTAGGATTTCTCTCCTCTTCCTTCCTCCATTCTCTCTTCCCTGCTTTGAGGGCAAGACACTTTACCTCAAAATGGGCAGCCACTTGGTTGATGGTTGCGGCACCACTGAAACCATTTGGCAGCCAGCTCCTTCCAGCTCTTGATGTCAGCGTCTCTTTTCTTGAGGTGTGCCTTCAATCTGTTCTTGTAGTGTTTCCTCTGGCCATTGTGAGATCTTAGGCCGTTACTAAGCTGGGAGTACAGCACTTGTTTTGGGAGTCACAAGTCAGGCATCTTCACACAATGTTCAGTCCAACAAAGTTGGTACTTGAGGAGCACCATCTCAATGCTGGTAACATTGGCTTTAGCAAGGATTCTGGCATTTGTGCAGTGATCTTCTCATTTGATGTGGAGGATTTCCTGGAGGTGTTGTTGGTGATACCTCTCCAGGGTCTTGAGATGACAATAGTAGGTCACCCACATTTCACATCTGTAGAGAAGAATGGGGATGAATTTTCAGTGGAATTCTGTGGAATTCTGTGTTTTGAGCATGGAGCTTTGTTTTCAAGAATTTTACTAATTTCCCAAAATACTCTTTCTTTAATGTTCCTTCATTTCTTTATCAGTTCTTTTCCTAATTAAAAATGCTTAATACTTAACACCTAATGCTACTGGCATTTTCTCTTATTCCATTTTCCATTTCTATTTTCTGTAGGATTGCATATTTTTTTTAGTATCAGAGATATACATACTTGTAGAACTCAAATGCTATTCCTATGTTCAAAAAATTCCATAAATGTAAACTGTGAATTAATCTTAACTGAACATTTACTTTCATCCATATAGAACAGCTATGAAAGAGACCTCCCCTCTTCAGTTGCAAAATAGCCCAAGACATTAAATGGTATATCTTAAGATTGCAGGCAATGGAAATAAGGATATAATAAAGTGAAAAGGTGGCAAGCAGTCACCTTGAAAAATCCCATGCTGTGGTCTTACCATGTCTAGTATTTTATCAGTGTATGTCAAGTGCAGTATATATTTTTCTATGCTTCCTCATATAAATCCAACTAATAATGATGGCATTTTCATTAGTTCAAAAATGTGTCTATCCATTTAAAAGACATGCTTTAATATGCTTTTGTAGAATATACCTAGCATTCATACAGATTCTTTTTCTTTCTTCTGGCAACAATCATCAGATTTCTTTTTACTTCCAGAGCACTCTTTTTAACATTTTCCTGTTCTTGAAGAGATATAACTTTAGTTTCAATATGCTCAACCAGTATTTCACTAATGCTTCCTGATCACAGGATGTCAAGTTATGGTTCTTAAACTTTTAGCATCAACTATTTCCCCTCTCATGTTCTTTTTTAATTCAGAGTTTTTCCTTCCACCATGCAGTTAGGTACATTTTTTCCCAACACTTTTTGTAGACGTATTCTGAGCTGAGGATATAAGTTTGTTAAGATCTTTAGCTAATCCCTCTGGCATGTTCTTATTAGATATTTTCTTAATCTTTTTTTGCATATTCTCATCTGTAATCTGCACTTCAGTTTGATTAATTGTACGTCTCTGCTCACACTTTACTTTTTTTTAGAGCTCTGCTGATGGATTATATAGTGCCTTCTTTTCCCATAGTTCTTTCCAAAAATCAGTCATGCTTTTGTTCATTTATTGTCTCATTCCTCTGCTCTAACTGTCTGAAATACTTCCTCTGGTCATTTCCAAAAAAAGGTTATTTTGCTGGTAAGATTTTTATTTCTTCAGTTTTGCTGCTATATCAACTTCAGGGTATGGAATTCAGATTCCTCCCCACCCCTCAGAACTCTTATTATTGATCTGTTTTTCAGTTTCCTTTTCATTTAATTAAAATCATTTACCTTTTTATCTTTACTGGATTTTCTGACTAATTTGGATCTCTAATTTCTGGGGCAGATGTATTTCCTTTTTTTTCAGATTCCCAATTCTTGCATTTCTACCAAATTATACTTTGGTAGAGCTTGTGCAAATTTGTGATGTCTTTAATGGTTATCTGTTCAAGGCATTTATTAATATTTTCAGTGATTTTTGCCTACATTAGAATTATTTGAATCTATTTAGTTTTTTAAAGTTTTTAAATAGTTCTCTTAAAGCTTAGTAGGCAGAGTTCAAATGATGGGGTCAATTTTGATTAAAATACATGTATTAATATACATGCATGTTGATGCCAATATGTATTGTAGTGTTATTAAATCAGCACTGGAACCCTCACATCTGGATTCATTGTAATATTTGGGGACAAGGAGAACCTATAATGTTTTCAAGCCAAAGGCACTTGAGTGGTCTCTTTTGAGACTGATTCTACAAAGCAGTGAAATTGTCTGCTGCTGCTGAGATTCATAGATTTTCCAATAAATAGGACCCTAGTGTTTTTGGCAAATTTACCACCAATCCCAGAAAGAATCAGTTTTTCCAATTAGTCAGCCTTTATAATCTCAGAGTTGTTATGAAATGAGTCAAAGGGAACCCTGTTGTCAGGTTTGGTTTATGAAGAATATTGTTTCCAGTGACCTCATGTCCATTTACAACAGAACCCAAAGAGGTTTAATTCACTAACAGAAGCTTAGATAATAAATGAGTGCACTAAAGGCTATGCATTTTTCAGTCTGGTATGCAAAGTAGTTAACCCAACTGATCTGCTAATCGAAAGCTTGGCTGAAGAAATCAGTAGGAAATCACTGAAGGTATTTTTAAACTTAATTAGAAAATAATATTCTAAGGAAGTGTGCACCATTTTTGTAGAGGAATTGCATTAACCTCTCTGTGCTACCCATTACACATACATAATTTACATTTTTTTATGAAGCATGTTTATATTGCTAAATATGCTATTTTTAAAGACTTTAATAGGAAAAAGAAAACCTTGCAGAGTGATTTCAGTGAATGATAAAATGAATAATCCCACACAAACAGTATCTGCCATTCTGTTTGCCTGTCTAGAGGCAGATAAACCAATAATCCCCCTACACATGTTGTGTTCATAGCCATATAACATGCATTATTAATACACATTTGACCATCTCATCTGAACTCTGCCACTACTTTATATCTATTTTAAACATTTAAGTAAATTAACATTGTTTTAGTTATTAAAAAAAAAAAAAACTTCAACAAGGTGACACACATCCTTATGCAAAAAGCCCAAACAAAACCCTAAACAAACCCCCCAAATTTATTAAGGAATCATGTCCCCGACAGGTGTCTAGATTTATGGAGGGATTTTCCACACAAAGATATTAACCTCTTCATGTGGGAAGGAGACTTTGGGGTCTCTGGCTTTTCTTCTGAAACTGAGGGAGGATGCAGTAGAAAAGGCTAGAGTGGAAAAAGTATGGGCCAGGACCAGACCTAGGGCAGATGTGTATTATCCTGCCTCCAAACTCAAACAGCTAGGCTAGGGACAGAAGTTAAACATAAACTGGTTTAAACCTGTAACAGAACAGAAGCTCAGTGCACATAAACCAATTTCAAAATGGCTGAAACTGGTTTAAGATGCACCTGGTTGAATGTAGTATCAAACTTAACTGATTTGGGTTAAACTGGTTTATGAAACTTCTGTCCAAGACCCCTTCCTGGTTCAAGTTAAATCACAGCCCCCCAGCATGCTTTTCAGCCCTGGACTGGGCTGTGTTGTCTGCTCCAGAGAGCAGAGCTAGCCCCATCCCTGTGCTCCCTAGCTGGAGCAGTGAGGGCTGGCTGGCAAGGGGGTGGGGTGGGATGGGGTGTGGGGGCAAGCCCAGCTGGGGTGCAGCCCAGTTTGCAGGGGTGGGGCAACTCCCCCCCAGACAAACCCTGGCTGGGATCTGGGTCCAGGAAGGGGGTTAAACACCCCTTCCCCCACTCAAACTTACATCTGGCTGCAACTGTAGACTACAAATCCCAGAGGCACCAGGAAGCGGGAAGAGGAAAGACTGAAAAGATTCAGTAAAGACTGAATTGATTCAACTTGGGGCTTTTTGACCATCTGTACATAGCCCTAAAGGCAACATAATCTTCCTAGTGATCCTTTTGTCCCACCTTATGGGACAGCAGGAGCCGCCATGGCTGGAGTTGGTAACCTTAGTCACAAGGCAGAGTTGAATAGCCAGAAAGACATTGACATTGGAGCTGCTGTTCAGGCCTTCACAGTTCCTAGAAAGGTTGCCTGATTTTTGAGTGGCTTTTCCATGGAACTATGCAACTCTTGTCCTACCCAATGGAACAATATAGAAATATATTTTCCAGGAAATCCTCCTGGGGACTGCTTCGCAAAAGGTACGTCTACAGTCTTGGGTCAGTTACTCCTCATTAAGCAGTCCCTGTACATCTTTGAAGCTCACAGTTTACTCTTGGCCTGGTTCTAAACTTCCCTGAAGCTCATTGCTAGGCAGGTTGTTCCCCATGGCTAAGTACAGACAGTCAAAATAAGCCTGAAGCTGAATCAGTTAAATCTTTTCAAGTTAGTCTAAACTGCTTATATTGACCTGAGAAGCAAATGAACAGACATTCACTTTTGATTCCAGAAAGACAGCCACGTGCCTGTGGTGGCTCAGGCCAGAAGCTGGGGCACACTATAGCATGCCTTCCCTTCCACAGTTTCTGGAAGGCTGGGAGAGAAGCTTTCCAAGGCTTTCTCCCTCCTCCCCCCCCCCTCCCTGCTCCAGCTGGTGGGAGGGGGGGGGTGGCTAGGCCTCTCCTTATGGTGGGTCGGGGGTTAAGCCCCCACTCTTCCCTGCATGAACCCCAGATAGGGTAAAGTAGCCCCTGCCAGGCTTTTTCACTACTCCTCTCTGAAGCAGAGGGCGGAGGGGGGCATGGCCAGACCATGGCCTGGGTTGGCACACTGAGGTGGAGAGTAGGGGAGGAATGTTTAAACCCTCTTTTCCACTTGCATGGGACCCCAGTTGGTGTCTGCCTGGCAGAGGTAGAGCAGCCCCTGCCTGGCTTTTCCCCTCTTGCTGTCTGGCTATGCCCCCCTCCGTCCCCTCCACTTGAGCAGCAAGCAGGGAAAAGCCAGACGGGCTACTTCACCCCTGCCAGGCAGACCCCAGCCAGGGTTCCATGCAGGTAGGGGAGAGGGTTTAAACAGCATTTCCATCCCCACTGCTTCAGCATACTGGCCCAGCCTGTAATCTGGCCACACCAAACACTCAGCAGTGAATGGGGGGAAAGCCTTTGTGGGGCTGTCCCACCACTGTCAGGCAGACCCTGCCTGGGGTCTGGAGCCAGGTTTCCCACCTCCACGCCTTCTCAACCAGCTGGAGCAGTGGCAGTGCTCTGGCTAGGGAGCAGAAATGTGGGACCAACCTTGCTCTGCTGGAGCAGACAGCACAGTCTAGGACTGCAAAGCGTTCTGGGATGTTGGGGGTCTGTGAGTTAACTTGAACCAGGAAGGGGTCTGGGACAGAAGTTCCATAAACTGGGTTGACCTAAATTATCAGTTCAGTCTGACACTACATCCATCCACGTTTATCTTAAACCAGTTTCAGCCATTTTGAAAGTGATTTATGTGCACTGAACTTCTGTTCCGTTACAGGTTTAAACTGGTTTCTGATCACTTAAGCCAGTTTATGTGTAACTTCTGTCCTTAGCCCATAACAGCTGGTAGCCCTGCTGCTCCCATGACTGTTTATTGCTGCATGTAT
>NW_005841907.1:3318891-3327848 GCF_000455745.1 Alligator sinensis
TCTTTCCCTCACTTGCAGCCTATGTATTAGAGACTTCTCTGCCTGTTTTGGGGAGCTGAGGCCCTTGTTCTTCTCCAGAGCCAAGTTAATGCTTCCTGAGTTCTTGCCCCTCTGGGTCACATAAGTCCTGTCCTTAAAGGGGCCTTGTGGTTTTTCTTATTTTTTAGTCCTTCCTCAGTAGCAGGGCTGGGGGGCCATGGTACACTGCTGTTGCTGTCTTTCCTTCTGGTCTAATCTTTGAGTTTTGTTTCCCTTAAGTAAGTTAAGTGAATAATAATATTTTTCCATGTTCTCTCTTGTGATTGCCTATCAGCAAAATAGTATCTTCTTTTATGTTTGCCTGCAGAAGTTTTGCAGAATCTAGCAAAATATGTCCCAACTTCCATTGTCGAAGCTTTCTGTTCTCTTCAACAAAAACTAAAGTATTTTCCTTCATTTATTAATGTTGAAGAAAAAAAGTAACATGAAGAATGTTAGATATGCATACGCATAAATTATACTTTTATTTATGAACTTTAACCTATGAGTGCATGGCCTCCTTTACATAGTAATGGAGTTAATTAAGAATGTGGCTATAAAAAATAAATCATATCTGCCCATTAGGTGTTTTGTAATTTCTTTTCATTTGGATAAAGTCTCTACAGCATTGTAAACAAGTGAGAAGACAGCAGAAAAAAACGTTACTATAAATAATTATCTTCTACATGTATATAGCACCTTTCTTCCCAAAGGAACTCAAAGTGCTTTGCAAAAATTAAGTCAAATCTTTAGCTATGGACAAAGAGTGTTCATTGCAACTGAGTAGAGGATATATAAATATAGCTTTAAAGCCACCTTTGCATTTTCCTAATATTAGGACTGTTCTGAATCAAATTAGTTCCCTCATGGAATTTAGTGCAGCCTTTAAAGCTTCTAGAATTTACACTGTCTCTATGTGGTCTCAAGTAATATTACAACATCCAGGAATTGCTGGAGTGGAGGGATGACTGGGCATAATATCTTCACTGCCTGGGGAAGGGCATATAGATTGACAGCGTAGGAATCACTTTACGCCCTCTACACAGGATACCAGGCAGATAACCTATATTTAGAGCAGATTTTTGCCACTTTATTGTAGGAGTGGGATCTGGCCTCTTATTTATAGTAATAACTTCATCCACTACTGGTGCCTAATGCAGCTGTTTAACACTTCTTAGCAACACTAGAAAGTAGTTTATGCAGGCAGTAAGGAAGATTACCATATCTAATTGAAGCTGCAAGATTGTTCTCTCATTAAAGGCAACGGAAGTTTTACCACTGAATTATGGAAACGGGATTAGTAGCCTTTTGATTATCAGAACTGGAACTTGGGCATTATAAAGTTTGAAACTGACTCCCTGGGAAGTCATAGAAGCACCAAGGCTGAAGGAAGTGAATGATCAATTGAGTGTATGGTTCAATAAGACAGGTGTTGCTGTGAAAAGGAGCAGGCCTTGAGTTCTATCTTGGCCCCTTACATGCAATGGAGCAGAAACTTCCCTGTTGCTTTCCATCAGTTTTTAACCAATGTCTATTAAATGGAAGGTGAGGTGGGTGAGTATCAAGAGGATGGCTGGAGAGCATTGTGTCTAGCCTGTGGCCTGATGACTAGAAGTTTTGTAGGAAGCACAGGCTCAAGCCCCCTCTGCATGCAGAGGCCTACTACCTGGGATGTTGCTTCCTGGGCAAGTGTTAACTGCTAGGCTACTATACAACAACATGGGAGAGTCTCTCTTCTCCTCCGTTTTCCTTCCAGAAGGTAGTATGCATGAGTGCCCAAACCCACAGCTTCACTGCTACATACATGCCACTTAGGCATGTACAATTAAATGAGATTCTTCCTTTTATGTCATTATTACTTCTTCAGCACTCTTGAATATAGTATCAAGAAACATGGCTCAGTCCAGACCATCTGCATGCATCAAACTTGGAAATAACATTGTGAAGATCAGGAGAAACGGGATGCTTGAGAATGGTGGTGAGGCAGCCCCAGAACAACACCACCTTTTTGCGCTTGGCTGCTGTGGAGTAGGAGCAGGTAAGTGGGACATGCTTCTTGTGGGTGATCTGAAAGGTGCTGAGGAAGCACTGTAGATATACCCAGGGGAAGATAGTTCTGTAGCAGAAAGTCATTGGATACTTAAGAGGGCAATCTCATGATGCAATTCTTAGACTAGGAACAAACAAGAGAAAAAAAAGTTAAAAAAACTTCAAACTCTGGTGAGAGGTAATAGTCCTTGTTGAACGAGGGACAAAAATCTATAGCAACACAACTATTCCCTAGGAAGTGAGAACTTAAAAGAAAGTTTTAAAATGGGTATTAAACACAAATCTAATGCATGTTCTGTATGGACAAAAGAGCCAGTGTGGGGTCACCTCTTTCTATCTCTCAGTGAAAGGTAAACAAAAAGCCTGTTTGGTTTCTCTTATGTTCAGCATAGTTACACAGAAGGCAGATGTGCAGTGGGAGAATCAGCTTAGCAGCTGGTAAGCCTGTATTCAGCAACACTTGTTTGTTCTGGTTCAGAGAGCTGAGCTCTAACTGATAGGTTGGGTGAGTATATAAAATAATGCTTTAAAACAGATCTGTCCAACTGGTGGCCCACAGACTGCATATGGCCTGTGAACAATAACATGTGGCCCTTGGGCTCTCACCCAGCTGCCACTGTCCTTTTCACTCCAACTGCAGCAGCAGCTGGGGGTTTGGGGCTCCTCCCTCTCTCCTCTGGCTTCTGTTGCATGTCCCTGCACCAGGGGGTGGGGTGGACATGACACAGCCCTTGCTGGTAGGGGAGCTGGAGTCTCTGGGCCTTTGTACACACCACAAAATTAGCCTTTAAAGTGGCTTAAATGCTCTTTTGCACTGCTTCAGTGGCGTTGCTGTTTGCACGTTCAGCATCATATTCCACTTTAATGGTGTTGCTGTTTGCATGTTCTGCGGCGTATTCCACTTTAAATGACTTGGATATGTAGCAAGATAAAACACATCTGAGATGTTTTAGTTTGCTACCTAACAAAGTGCAACAGTGCACAGAGCACTGGAAGCCGACGTGCTTGGGGTGTGGTGGGCCTCACGCAGCTCAGGGGCTGCGGGACCTGGCGGCAGCCCATGTAGGCAGGCTTCGCTGAAGGAAACCAAAAAAAGTGGCAAGCCTGATCTTTTTTTAATTCTCCCCAGAGCCTGCCTGAGCTGTGTGGAGGCCCAATGCTTCCCTCTGTGGCTGTAGGGGGCCAGTGCTTCCCTTTGCAGCTCTGACACCCCCCGGGACTGCCTAGGCCGGGTGCCAGCAGGCGTGTGCTGCCTGGGGGGCTCCCATGCAGCTCAGGGACTGCTCAGCCTGCTGGCAGCTCACCGCCCCTCACCACCAAAGAGGCAGGTAAGGATTGGGCCTCCACTCTTATGTACACGCTGTGGAGGTTTAGCTTAGTTTAATTCTCCCTACACTGAAGCAGGGTTTTTAAAAACCCACAGTTTCAGCTTAGGGAGAACTAAACCAAATTAAACCCCTGTGGTGTGTACAAGCAGCTCCGGTACACTTATTTGGCTTAGTGCAGCAGTCGACCCCAGGGCCAGGCAGCTGAAGATGAGGACAGCACAGCTTGTGGTGCAGTGGAGGTGGGGGAAGCACCCTTATCCATGCGTAGCATGCAGCTTGGGGGACCATAGCACCCACTGGTGTAGCTCCCAGCTGTTTACAAGTTGGAAAGTCCTGCTTTACAGCAACATATATTAGAGAATTCCATTTCATTCAATTATAATTCTCTTAAGGATTCACAACTTCAGCTGACTTAAACAACAACTGAAATTGAGGGAAAGCTGCTAAATTATCCTTGGGACTAAAACAACATTTCAAGCTGGCATTTGAAGTGTCTCATACTTCTTAATTGCTATATGTAAAGGCATTTACTGTAGAGACTTTTCAAGATTTGTTATCTTAAAGAACACATTAAGTTCTGGAAATTGACTCGCTCTGATTAAATAGGTAACAGTAATCACAATTCATTTATGTTTAATATTTGTCATTCTATATTACAGGCCTTTGTAGTGTATTCATGGTGGTATATGCCATTTCTGACATAGGTATACACCAGAATCTAGAGATATCACTTCCTGTACCAGGCCTATATACAATCTTGGGCATGAGAGATAACAAAACAGTACACTGGAATTACTGCATTTTGATTATGAAGTTTGTGTCTGGGAAAAGTGTCATAAAATTTTTGCAGAACAGTTATTGATGGAAGGCTTACCCAAACAGTTGTAAATGAATTGCAGAATCACAGAAAAGGAGGTTTGGAAGACACTGCATCTAGCCCAGCACCCTACTCAAGGCAGGATCATCCTGGACTAAATCAGTCCATCCAAGTGGGTGTCCAACCTACTCTTGAAAATTTCCGGGGTAGCTTCTCTAGGTAGACTGTTCTAATGCTTGCCCATACTCATAGTGAGAAAGTTCTTTCTAATCTTCAGCCTACATTTTCTCTGCTGCAGCTTGAGGCCAGCACTCCTAGTCTTGATCCCTGCAGTCACAGAGAAACGTCTGCAGTACCACAGCCTAGCCAAGCATTCCATAGCCTGTATTTATGCAGATAGATTGTTCTGTCATTTCCAGAATCCTTCTTCTCCCAGTTCCTAAAGATGGGCACTCTACCTTTTTTACAATTATCTCCAGCCTTTCCTGGCCTCCGTGGTTTCTTAAAGAGGGAGACAAAGGTTTTTAAATTACTCCAGCCAATTCCATCAATACCATAGGGTGTTTCCCATCCAGCCCTGCTGACTCAAAAGCATCTAGCTTCTCTAAGTAAGCCCTGTTCGTTCACTACCCTAAACTGTTTATCACCTTCCCTATCTTTGCAGTCAACTGCACTCATCTAGTAGCTGATCTTATTTGTGAAGAATGAAGTAAAAAAGACATTAAATGCTTCAGCCTTCCCTGCATCATCCATAACTAGAATGCCTTCTGCATTCATTAAAAGATCTACACTTTTTTGTGGTCTTCCTCCTACTTCTGCTATACTTTTTATTGCCTTTTATGGCATTGCCAGTTGCATCTCAAAATCATGACTTGGTTTTTCAGATTTTCACCCTGCATGCCTGTAAGACACTTTTTCCTAGAATATGATAAACTTTCCCCTTTGTTGTAGGATTCACTTTTGAGTTTCAATTCATTGGAGAGATTTCTGTCTAGCCAGGCTGATCTCCTGTTGCATGTCCCATTGCTCCTGTGCCCTTAATACAGTCTGCTTAAAGTACAGGCAGTTCTCTCGGACACCTTTTCTCCTCGGACTTGCCTCCCAGGGGATTCTGCTGACCAGTACCAAAATTTGTTAAAATCCTAAATATAGCAAAACTTATCTTTCATCATTCTCTGAATGAATTAGGATCTGACAAGATATTTCACAAGCACTATATTTTTACACAGGATTTGAAAGACCATTGGGCATAACTAGAGTCTGGTTTATATTTCAATTTTGCATTTTTTGTGAAAATCACAACATTTAAGTGATTTTCATGTAAAATGTGATTTGCAACAAACTGCTAGGATAGGGCCACTTGCTGGGGAGTTCCCCAGCAAGCAGTCATATCATTACATTGAGTTGCCACAAGATGGATGCTGCAGGCTGGAGAAAGCACTCCCCAGCTGGCAGCAAAAGCCTAGAAGCCCACAGAATGGGGGAAAGGGTCATAAAAGGGATAGTGTGGGGAGAGAGCTTGGAGGTGGGTAGGGGAGGAGCTGTTCGTTCCTCCAGGTGGGGAAAATGGGGCATGGGGGTTGGGCGCACCTAGGGCCTAGTTTGGCAGATGACCCTGGTATCATGTATGGGAGGGACTATTTGCTTCTCTGGGAGGGAAAACTGGGACTCTGGGGGTCCGGGGCAGGGGAAGAGAGCACACGTGCAGAGGAGCAAACAGCCCCTCCACTACCCAGCACCAGGGCTTTCTGTCTAAGGCAGCCAGCAGCTTCCAAGCCCAGGAAAAAAGCCTCTTGCCTCCAGTGGATACCAGCAGCAGAAGCAGCACCCTGACCATGTGGAGAGATTTGAGTGTGGGAAGCCAGCACATGCACACATGGATATAAGAGCAGCCAGCCAGGGACGCAGGAGGCTTTTGATGCAATTATTCAAGCAGCTACATCATTGCCTGCCTGCTTTCCTGCTCCAATCATCACCTTACATTCAATAAGAAGAAATCAAGGCAAGCCAAGAACATCTCAGCCCAACACTGTGTAAAGCAGCACCCTACAGGAACCCTACATGCTGACCGGCTTTTCCTTTTCCATTTCCCGTGGACTAACTGATACTGGAGTTTCAGCTTTGAAATGCGTTTGATAGATATCCATTCTACCAAGCACTACTTACAGTTCTCATACATATGTTTATCTACCTATATCTGTGTGTGTGTATATATATATATATACACAGTCTCTCTAGTGAATATATGTATGCATATGCATGTAAGATACAAAGTGTATGAAAGTGTATACCCACTGTATAGAATAGATTGCATATGCACATAGATAGACGGTATAGCTTCTAGGTAATAAGGATTTTGGATTTTTTTTACCAAATTTATTTTGCCCATGATGGTAAACAGTTGTTTGTGCCCTTCAGGTCTCTATGTATTGTGTGCATCAGAGGTTCAAGATTCATTCTACAAAATGATGAACCCAAATCCCTTAATATTTAATTTCTCTCTCTATTATTGTCAAAGGGCACTAAACAAATTCCACTGCAGCTTGTGGTTTTATTTTTATTACTTCATATTTGGTGTAATTCACCTTATACCACCACTATCCCAAATTGATCTGTAAGCCTTCGTAAACATGGCCAGTTCTTTCATAAATCCTTAACAAAGAGTTCTCACATCAGCAGCAGTGAGATTTTTTTTTCCCCTGTTTTCATATCTTTGTACCTTTTAAGGCAGAAGTATCCCTGTTTAATAAATATGAAGGTTCAATAATTATGTTTAATAACATGATAGAAAAAAAAATTATTTGCTTTAATTTCAGATTAATTATTCCAAAGGTGTGTGATGATGAGGTTCTTATACAGCATAGATGGCGACTTTTAATTTCTCTCTGAAGTCACATTTCTCCTACATCTCAGCAGAAGAGAGTGGTGGGTTAAACACTATTTTGGCACCTGTAGTCTGAATATCTTCAAGCTCTTTAATCGGCTTGGCTGAACATACTGCATAGGGCAATATCACAGTGTTGATCAACAAGCTTTGTCCTTTACGAATCCTGCTTGATCCAAATGAACTAATATGGCAACAACAGGCTTTCCAACTGACATTTCAGAGATGTCTTTATCAGTGTGTAAGACTGATGTGTACAAGGGTAATCTGGAATGTTCTTCTCTTATTGCAGATTAATTTGACATCACCTGGATAAATGTATATGGTGCATGATAATAGCATAAAGGAAAGTTTACTTTAATCATGGATTTAATTGGTCTTTAACTTGTCTGAGTCTGCCTTAGGTACTGGGTTTCCTCACCATCATTTAAAAGTTCTATTGTCTCATTCATTTTCTCTACGGGAATAGGAACATCTTTCTTCTCTCTACCAGTAAAAGTGAAAAAAAACAAATATTTTGCTCTTTAAAATATTAACTGATGGATCTAACTACTTTGATTTAGTCACATAGGGACAGATCCAGTGAAGTTAAATTATGTGCCTATAATTTAATGCCTTGTCTCAGTATGAAGATCTAATTTGACTGTGAATAGGATCTCTCTACCTCCAAAGAATGACCCAGAAAGTCTGAAGGAAATGCTAAGCCTAGAAGTATGTCTGAATCTCCCTCCCTCTCTGGATCTTTCATGCCTGAGTCAGGCTGCATATTAGGAACTTCCATTCACTTAGTATCAAAAATGCATGTTCCAGTATCTGATCATAGATGCCTGTCTGCTAATTGTGGTCATGTTTGTCTGTTGTGTCCTAGCTTGACTGTTTGGGCACTTGCCTAAGAAGAGGTAGAGTTGGGTGTCTCCTGGGCCTGAGAAGATTCAAACCCACATGAATCTCCCAAGAGTGCTTTCTAACACTGTGATGGAAACCATACCTGGCACGCTGGGAGGCATGCAAAATAATTGTTTAAATTTAAATTTTTTTTTTTTAAGTTGCTGCTCTGGGGTGTCCTGTGCAGCTACAAGTCCCAGCGCTGCAGCAGGTACCAGGGCAGAGCCAGGGGAACACAGGTAAAGATACTGTCTGTGTTCTACTGCCCCCGCTGCCTGCTCGCAGGCTGCGCCCTCCAGCCCAGCTGGCCCCTGGAGGGAGCTGCAGGTGGACAGGGCTGGGGCTGGGGCAGGCGCTCATTAGGGTTGCTGCTCTGGAGGCTTCCAGCGGGTGGCAGAGCCCTGGGCCCATGCAGGCAGACAGCCTGTCCCACCCAGGGCAGCACTGAGGTGCTGAGTGCTGGGGCTGGGTGGCTGGGACAGGGTCTGGGCAGCATGGGGGAAGGTGCTGCAGGCAAACCATCCCAGTTGGGCCCTTAGGAAGATGGGGGCTGGGCAGGAAGTGGGGGTGGCTCCGGGGCTCTGCAGGCTTGAGCTGTGGTGGGGAGGCAGGTGGGGGTGTCCAGCAACACCCACGGTGGGGCATGGCCCAGCTTGCACAGCTCCTCAGGGATGGCTGCAGCCACCCTGCGCACGTGGGGATGCTGGCTGGCTGAGGCAGGACACCGGGCTTGGGGGGCTTCTGTCTCCGGAATTGGCCTTCCTGCACACTGGGCACAGTGCAAGCAGGACAGAGCTGTCCCCGGTGCAGGGGCCTGGCCATGGGAGCCCCCTGGAGCCTGGGAACAACCACCGTGGCTGCCCCAGCTTGCCCGGGCCCTGGCCTTGCCCACCTGCAGCTCCCCTCAAGGGGCCAGGGGCAGGCAGGCACTGCACAGAGCCGCTGCGCTGCAGGCTCCCCAGTGGCTCGGCCCTGA
>NW_005841907.1:3327858-3329553 GCF_000455745.1 Alligator sinensis
GGCTGTTCCCAGAGCCCGGGAAACAGCCTGTGGCTGCAGTCCCCACTTGAACTGTACCCAGCATGCACAGAGACCAAGCAGGGAGCTCCCTGAGCCTGGTGTCCTGCCCCAGCCAGGCAGCGTCCCTTTGTAGGCAAAGTGGCTGTGCCCCATCCACGCGGAGCCCTGTGGGCTGGCTAGGCCCCACCTCCGGTGCTGCTGGGCCCCCCACTGTGGCCTGAGTCTGCAGAGCCCTGGGGAAGCCCCTGCTCCCCACCTGAGCCCAGCTCTCCTCCAGCTGCAGCCTTCCCAAGGGCCTGGCCAGGCCAGCCTGCCCGCGGTGACTCCTCCGGTGCCTGCTGCTCCCTGCTTCTCTCTCCCTTTCTTCCCCCTCTTCACAACATGCTGAACAAGAAAAAAAAAATTCACAAGTACATAGGCAGTACATGAAGTTTTATTTATTGTCATCAGGTTTTGAATTTTTAGAAAGCCTGGTATTTACTGTTTAACCCCTCCCCACCCCCCAACCAGCAACATTAATGATTATTAACTGTATAAAATATGCAGTGCATCCTGCCATGTACCCCCTCTGCCCCAGTTTTCTTTTTGTGGCCTGCTGGCACTCCAACACCTTACTAGGTAGACATTGTGGTTTTTTTGGCACTCTGGCCAAAAAACGTTGCCTACCCTTGGTGTATCCAGTGGTATCCAATGTGTGTCTCTGAAAAAGACAGAGAACAAGCACGAGGGAGTGTGCTTCTGTGGCAGAGTAGTGAGGCAACCTTTTGGATGTGGAAAATCCTGGGTTCTGTTCCTAGGACTGTTTATTCATTTTCATTGCAGAGTCCCAGTTGAGTGACCTAACTGCTAAGATAGTCACATTCCTTCTTTCCAGTTTGCTCTCAAAACCCTTTAACACTTACGTTTTTGGCTCCCCACTGATTCAGCTTCAACAGGAAAGGTAGGGGATGCCCCCATCTCTGCCTTTCCTGTAACTTTTGTGGTTAGGGCATGGGCTCCTGGATAGTAGGAAGTTGAAGTTTGAATGTCCTCCTACTGAGGAAGGCCAGATTTCTCACTTCCCAGGCAACTACTCTCACTATTAGGTTATTATCAAAAAGATAAGGACAGTTTCTGGTGTTTTAGAGCTCAACTCAATGCTATTGCTATGAGTTAGGGGTGCTCTGAGCATGTCTAACAGACTAAGTTTCTTTGGGGATGTTGGTGCTAGGGAGTCACCTATCTGGATAACAATGGAATCTAGGCACGTACCTGGTCCAATAAGACATTTATGAACATGTATAGGAGCTTACATTTAGGTGTGTAGAGATCTTTGCAGTCATAAATGATGGTGCTGTCTGAATTTAAATGCCTACTGATTTTTGTGACTTGAAGAGCACATGCAATTGAGATCGCTGTTTGGAACCTAATTTCTCTAAATGCTAACAGCATTTCTGTGACTGAACTAGACTTATCTCATAAAAAAACTTAATTGAAATAATGAAATGGTTGGTTGATCTTCTTCCTTAAAAAAAAAGAAGCAGCAGTTTTCTATGTTTTGATTTAACAGGAAGAATATAGCCCTGAACTTATAAGGGAATAACTACAAGGACGGTCCACTTTAAGACCTCATGGGTTAGCAGCACCTTCTGGCTGTTTTGCTGTTTCTCCTAATTCTTTCCAGTGTGGCATTGCTCTTCTGTAAGAACTTCTTTC
>NW_005841907.1:3329584-3351201 GCF_000455745.1 Alligator sinensis
TTTAAAAAGCAGACTAGGGAAAACAGCTGCTCTCTTAAAATAGCCACTTTGAAATTAACTTCTGCTTGCTGAGTTTTCCTTGATTCCAGATGGTAAGCATACTTCTGTTATGTGCTTTTATAGTTTGTCCTTTCTTGCTCCTCAGAAGATGACACATTATCATATCCAATCATGCATTTTAATGCATCCAAATTCAAGATTGTTTTTTAGGACAAAAATGTAGGTCACACAAGATGGAGGACACAGAGAAAGGCTCGGGGACCATGGGTGATAATGGTTGGACATGCATTTCTGATACAGTGCTGTAGCTATGAGGGCAAAGTAATCCTTAGGTGCAGGGAAGGCGCAGAGAAGTTTGTATTAGTGAAATTGTTATTGGAATGGTATGCCCAGTTCTAGAGTCCACACTTCAAAAGGATGTTAAGAAGTTGGGAAAAGTTTAGGAGGAACGGGAAGGATTCAAGGTCTGGTAAACATGCCTTAGTTTGAGATACTCAATCTATTTCGTTTATCCAAGAAAAGGTTAAGTAAGATGTGGTCTGCTAGTAAAAACATGGGGAAGAGATTTATGATCATAAATAATCTTTTTAATTTATCTGGAAAAGGCTGAAGTAAGTTCCAAATGTTGGCAGCTGAACCTAGACAAACTCGCTGGGAATAAGGCACAGAATTTTAACAATAGCTGCATAACTAGGGATGTGTGGTGTGGATTCTCTATCCCTTGAAATGAGAGCAATGTCTTTCTAAATATGCTATATTTATAGGTCAAACAGAAGTTGTAAGGTTAGGGCAGTGATTACTTGATGTGAGGTTCTTTGGCCAAATTTGTGCAGAAAGATAGACTGACTGATTAGAATTTTTTGTCATCATTTATGAATCTATCTTCAAATAAAAATAAGCAATGTCTGTGGTTGAATGGTCAACAGATCATTCACAACAGTGTTAAGAAAGTGTTTTTTTCTGAGTTTTTTTACTCTCTGGAAGATTATGGCTTTGAGACTTGATGTGTTCATTGTAAACTGGAATAAAAGAACTTACTTTATTCAGATCCTTAGGTGCAGGATAGTACTTGAATATTCATATTTGTCTTTAGGGTTCTGGAACTACCTTGATTTCTGAGCCTTTTCCCGCCAGGGGCCTACTGCATGCATTCAATTTCAGCTTTGCTATTATTAGAAAATAGCTTAAGCATTGAAGAGACTCACCTCTTACATAAAGCAACTGGATATTTGTTCTCTGTTTCCTCTAGTAAATTCAATATTGCAGATGTTCTTCCTTTTCTCCCTTTTTGTTCAAGTCTTCAGTTCATGATTTCAGTTCCTTTATAGTTTCATCAGTTATATAGTTGGCTGGGCCTATTCTCTCTTCTTATCTTCAATATCTGTAAGGTATTGTTTAACTTCTTGTACAGTTCCTGAGTTGTTACAATGCTACCATTTTTTTTCCAGGCTGGAGAGTTTCACATCTGATACCTTAATCCTGCAAAGACTCGTACACATTCTTTCCTGTATATTGTATACAGAGCTGTGAGCAGTCTCCTTGTTTTAAGTTGGATTACCCTTGGTGTGTACAGTTCAAGACATGAGTAAATCTTAGCAGGAATAAGGCTTTGGTTTAATATTTTATTCTAGCAGTGGTTTCTTCTGTTAAACATTGCACCACCATGGACACCATGGAGCAGTAGTTGGTTCCATAGGTGTTCCCCTTGTACTTCTCACCCACATTGCATTTTTGTCCCCTCTCCCTGCCCATGTTCTTGGCAACCTTGCTGCAAACTAGGCAGTATCCATATGTCTTTTTAGCAGTCCTTTTGGAGTTAAGCTATTGTCCCTTGCATTTAATAGCTTTTGGCTAAAATGGATAGAGATCAGCAGGGGATCTGGTTTTCTCTGATTAAAAAAAAATCCCAATTTTTTGGATATAAAAAAGTAACCCAAATTCCATATTTTTCCATGATTAAAATGAAACACCACTATACATCTGTATATTAGTGATATTTCATTTTAATCACATAAAAATGTGGATTTGGAGTTACATTTTTAAATCCAAAAATTGGAGATTTTTTTAAATCAGAGAAAACCAGGATCCCCAGAGATCAGTGTAGATTTATCTGCCCAATAGCAGTAAGGTTGCTAGCTAGAATCCAGGTTCTCCCTCTTTCTAGAGCAGCAGCAGCCATCTTACTGAGCCATACACCCACCTTCTAACAGTCTTCTTTCCTCCTGGCTCCACAGATCTCCCTTTCTTTGATGCCCAGGATGGGCAGTTGCAAAAAAAGTGATGGAGCATGGGCTGTGGTATTGCGTTGTGGTGATGGAGCATGGGCTGTGGTGCTGGAAAGTCAGAGACACAAAGTTTAGCAGAATTCTTATATTTGGAGAAAAGGGGAAGGTATTTTCGGCATTAATCTGTAGAGTGTGAATCTATATCTTCTATCACACGATTCTATCTTGAGAAACTCCTGGATCCAGTTTTCTGAAGAAAGAGACAGTATCATTCCATTTTCTAAAACCTCCAGAAAGAGATGCGTACTTTACAACCTTCAATCAGAATTGAAGGGATGAAAAAAGACTGTTATCCTATGTCAGTGAAGATTCTAATGCTAGGATTCAGCCTTTTCTCCCACCCTTAAATTTATTCTTTTCTAAAAAGAGAAAGGCCTTGGCTTTGCTGGATTTTTGTAAACCTCTGTGGAGTGTACTGGAGAAAGAGAGATGAAATTGAGGAACTAGCAGCAGAAGACTTTTTAGCAGGTCCTTCTGCCTTCAACATGAACATAAGTCTGCAACCATAAAGCATGTAGTGGTAGCAGTAGTAGGACTGTGACAGCTTATAGAAGCCCCAGTAATAGTGCAGGGCCACACTGTGCTGGTCTGTACAAATATGGAACAAAACTGTGGTCCCTGACCCAGAAATATTTATTGACCTAAACCCATTTCTTGTACAAACCTTCATCAAAGACATTTTGCTTGATACAAGTACCATATGGTAAATCAGTGGTTTTCAAACTGTGTTCTGCAGAGCCTTTGGGATCTGCAGTAGTCATCTGGGGTTCTGCATGGAGACTGGGGGTAATGGCAGTGGTCCAGGAAGCACCACATCACCATTGCTGGGCTGGGTGCCCTGGGTCCACCTCAGCTCACAGGATAGGAGTAGGGGTTTCACAGCAAATGGGATATGGAGGGGTTCCATGACTTCAGGAGGTTTGAAAACCACTGCTGTAAGTGAAGGCTATGTCATAAGACAAGTCAGGCCACAAGTTCGCAAACTTCCTGATTTGTCTGACCTCTGACAACAGAATAGAAACCAGTGTCCATACTGGGGAATGAGTCCATTAAAGGTAAACAAAAATCTACTTTTTTGAAAGAAGTGGTTTTCTTTTGCCATTAAAATAGGGCCTACTCTTTACATCATCAATACCATTCTAGGGGGAAATTGATAGAGCAGTTATTTTAAAATTACATCATGCCCACCTTGCAAGCTCCTATTCAATACCTGCCTGTTCATGTTCCAGGCAGAAATGCATAGCAAGGTTACTATTTTTCCAATTTTGGATGGCTTAGCTTTAGGAACAGTAGTAACCTGGCAGACACAGCTGATTTATCCCGTGACACCAAAGCAGCCTTTACCTTTTCTTTTGTTAATCTATCAGCAAAGCTTCCATTGTTTTTGGCTAATGATATAGTTTTTTTATGGAGTGCAGAGTCATAGTAATTTCCTTGTTCCAATTCCATTAACTTCCTGGTAGTATTGTCTGCAACAACCAGATGCTGATGTGTAATCCAACTGTTTCCCTAGTATGTGGGAAGCAGTAAACTTTTTGTTTATTTCATAAACAGTTCTTGGCTATATATCTTGGCTGTTTTTTCCCATGGCATTTCTGGGCAGATTAAGATTGGCATAGACTATATTCTCATTGGCACCATGAAATGTCTCAGAAACTAGTAGTGAAAACTTCCTAGAACTACTTTGTTAGCCTTGTTGACAGAAATAATAAGTGGTTGTTTTATTTTGTAAGGTTTTTCTTAACATACAGTATTATGCTGAATATACATAAAGTTTAATAATGGTCAACCCTTAAGATGTTTCAGTTTTATGACAGACGAGAAAAAATTAACAAATGTGTTGAATTTGACCTAAAAATGTCTTCATTAACCAGAGATTAAACTTTTAAAACATACAGAGAGGGTATAAACAATGCATCACAGAGACCTCTGCTTAACTCTTTCAGTATATAATAGCCACTGCCAAGCATGAAATAAAAAGTTAATCATTTAAAACAAACAAATGCTGTTTAAAAGCACATAAAGTTACAACTGGTAATTCAGAGCCATTACATGTATTTATAGCTAAAGAATTGCCAGTGGCATGTCAGCAGTGCTGGAAGCTTTGCTTCCGGGGAGAAGCAGCAACACTGTGGGTTAAGCTCCTGGCTGCGCCGCCTTGGCACAGCACCTTGGTGCCCAGCCCTGGCAGGGTGTGGGCACAGGCAAAGCTCTCCCGTTCTGTAGGCCTGATCCAGTGGCTTTGTGTTGTGGATCTGGTCTGTGGCCATGTTTTGCTGACTGCATGGACTAACTAAACCAGAGTTGCATAAGCTTCTGTGAGCAACAGTTCACATCATATCTTTAGCACAGGAGTCCAGGCTCCTAAAATATATTTTCAGGTCTGACACTAGTTTACTTACTATGGGCACGAACTAATCTTGAATTAGATAGTCATATATTTATGTTTATTACAGGATTTTTGTGAGGTTTAGGACTTGCTTATAATGGCTGCTTTCAAAAGTAGAGCAAAGTGGCAAATGCATAATGTAGATTCACTACAACAGTTTATCAAGTGACTTGAACTTATGCAATGCCACTGTACTAAGAGGTAGATCTAGCTGAGGAGATAGGCACCTAACAGGTATGTGCCTACCCAGTCTTGGAGTTGAATCTGGAACCTAGAATTAGGCATGTAGGTTTCCTATACAGAGCAGACGTCTCTAGACATGCTAGATGCTTCGGAATAACCAAACTCTCCTGCAAACAAAAAAAAAACAGGGAGCCACCTAAAGACAGCCAAAACAAACACAAGGTAGAGAGGTATAACTCAGATGCCACCCATCTGTGGATTTTAGGTGCCATTTATGTATCTTATCTAATGACTTCCAAATGTATACTGCAGAAACAGTCTCTGGATCAGAAAACCAACTTCAAGCATTAGATGTAACCCTTTTAATTTTATCCCTATAAATTAAAACTAGAGGACCCACCCAGCTATTGTTTACAGGAATTGCTGATGTTTTTGATGGCCATATCTTAGACCAAATGAATCTGATATTTGCTTGGCAATCAAATGAACCTTTTTCCATTTCTTAAGGGAATGTTTGGCTTCAGGCAGGGATCCTATTTTCTAGAGCATAACAGTATTGCTCAAAGACCCAGTGCTATTAGCACTTACTAAGAGGTATCGCATTTCTTCAATATGACTATTCGTAGACAAGAACTATGCCTGTTGTTATTAGCAGGGTCTACCCTTGATTTAGCTGATCCTTCCACTATTAACTAAAACATTAAGCTATTCCACAGACTGAAAATCCAAACTTTGGTAGCTGAAATCAGGCACTCAAATCTGTGTTCAAGCACGTAAATAAAAAAGCCTGACTTTCTAGGTGCTCCATGCCTCTCTCAGGGAATCTAACTGAGGTGGTGAATGCTCAGCTCTTCTGAAAATCTAGGTATTGTGTAGAAGCAGTGGTACCTAATCTTTTTGCCCCATAGGCTGGATGTGAGTCAGATCTTGTACATGGGGTGATCATGGTGGAGCTGCGATCCAACTGCACCCTCTGACTGCACATGGGAAGGAGGGGCCTGTTCCCAAGATGCCATGGTTCCATGGAATGGATTTCGCCCATGAGGTGGGGCTTGAGCACCTCTGGTTTAGAAGTGTTTTGTATGAAAATTCCCATGTGCATCACTGAATACAGACTATGAGGAAACTATTTGATTTGTCACATTGGCTGTGAAAGCAAAAGCTTAAAATTGGATAATGAAACATATTAGGAGTGAATTATCTTTGAGTAGCAATGCCATTTTCAGTTTTGATGACTGAAGTAAGGTATCTTAATCCTTAGGTGTATACGTAAACTTCTATCTAACTGTTTAAAAATAGGGATCTAAATGTAGGCAACGTAAATTTGAAAATGCTTGTATAATATCAATGTATGTGTATTTAAAGAAATATTCATAGAATCATAAAAAAAATCGAAATTTGGGGTTGAACGGGACCTCAGAAGGTCACCTAGTCCAACCCCCTGCTCAAAGCAGGACCATCCCCAACTATATCATTCTGTGTTATCCCATATTATGCATGTACACATAAACAATTTTAAGTCTTCATCTTGTTTGATTTAGGTGATGAAGTTGTTGCACACTTCGTTGCACAGAAAATGGGATGCTTAGTGCTTAGAAAGACCGACACAACAATTCCATCGATAGTTAACAGAAAGGCTTTACTAATTAAATAATGAGTTCTTACAGGAAAATGATAGGTAGGCTTATTGCAATTTACAAACAAAACAAGCTATAATCAAGTCCAGTACTTATTAGCTGTGATAGTGGTTTTCTCACCAACACAGGCAAGGAAGTGGTTCTGGTTTTTGCAGCTTCTCACCAGGCATGGATCCGCTGCCAAGGGTGGTCAGTTGGGCGTAGGTTATGGTGGGTCAGCATGTTGCTTCCCTTCTCTGATGAGCGCTCTTTGCTGGTAGCTTTCTTTTTCTCTTATACACCTTCAAAGCATATTTCTCTTAATGGGCTGATGATCAGGGTCCAGACAAAGCTGGTAGGGTCGAGGGTTATTGTACTTTGGTTGCGATGTGAATGTTAGGCTTTTGGATCCATCTCTGGTTGTTGTGGGTGAAACTGTCATGCATAAAACTCTTGATTGCTCCGGAGGTTTATCATTTGCTTACCTGTAGTATGGTTTGATTGCTTTAGCCCAACACCCTAAACCAGAGGCGCACTACTTGATTTAATTTCAGTAGGACTTGGTTTCCTGAATTGAGCGTCTTAGACCCTAAAGTGTAAGACGCAGTATAGGTTACTGTGATAGGGCAGAACCCCAAACATTTTCCAACTGGCAGAGACACCTAGATTGGCAAGGAATGTGATAGCAAGGGAGATGTAATCACTCTGAAAGGGGAGCTTGTTCATAACCAAATTAAAGTAGTTGGTCATGGGTTGTACTTAATACTAGAGTCAGAGATGAGATTAACTGTATTGTTATGCTTTAGGTGGTTCCAGTCATGAGTTCATACTCTTGTGCAAAAAGGCACTGATATAATTTAGTTATTTAAATTTCACGTGTAGGTCCGGACAAGCTCTGTGTCCAGCAAAATTGGCTGGCAATGCTCCTACTAATGCAGCATACTGGACTGCATTAGTAGAAGAGTTGCCAGCAGATCGAGGGAAGCAATTATTCCACTCTATTCTGCCCTGTTGAGGCCAAATCTAGAGTACTGTGTCCAGTTTTGGGCTCCCAGCTATAGAAAGGATGTGGACAGCTTGAAGAGAGTTCAGTGGAGGGCAACAAAAATGGTGAGGGTGCTGGGAGACATGTCTTATGAAGAAAGGCTGAGGGACCTGGGCTTATTTAGTCTGCAGAAGAGAAGACTGAGGAGGGATTTGATAGTAAGTAGCCTTTAACTACCTGAAGGGTGGTTCCAAAGAGGATGGAGCTGGACTGTTGTCAGTGGTGACAGATGACAGAACAAGGAGCAATGATCTCAAGTTTCAGCAAGGAAAATTTAGGTTGGATATTGGGGAAAAAATTCTCACTAGGAGGATGGTACAGGTAGAATGGCCCTGGTCTACAGAACCGGGGCTGGAATAATATAGTTGCGAATGGTCCTGCTTGGAGCAGGGGGTTGGATTAGATTAGGTGACCTCCTGAGGTCCCTTCCAGCCCTAATTTTCTATGGTTCTAAGTTCAGTACTTTATCCAGTGTCTAGCTGAGACTGAGGTTGGAGGCATGGATGAGGGTGAGGTAGTTGAACTCAACTCAGTTAAGAATGAGGTGATTGAAGGTTGGAAGAAAGAGCTGGTGGGGATAATTGAAGTGATATCCACATCTTTAATTATAGGAGTATGTATGCAATTAGGTAAGTGATTTTCAACAGGGTGCTGTGGCACTCTTGGGTGCCACAACATCCTTCTAATGATGCTGGAGGATGCCATACAATATTAGCATTGTTAGGTGCGCAAACACCTCCGCATGGTTCATGAAATAGAACCAGACATTTCAAATAGAATCATAATGTCAAAAACATTCTGGCCTGTTGTGGTCTTGCTGACTTCTTTGCAACATAAAAATCGCTGTATTATTTTTCAGTAAGTGAAAGCTAAGAGCTGGCACTTTCTGTGGGTTCCTTGAGTCTAAAAATGTTGTAAACCACTGCATTAGATACTCACTCACATTTGCCACATGAGGATAATTTTAGATCTCTCACTGTTACTTGACAATCGCATCTCAGCAGAATTATTTTCTGAGTGTAGTCTGCCTGAGCCACTTTGTCTTAACCAATCAAGGGTTATTAAAATCCTAAAGAGAGAGTTTTCCAAACAAACCATGGTCAGATGAGGTAATTGCAACAAGCCCACAATTAAAAATGAACTTGGAAATACCCTGAAAAGAAGAATGGAACTGGCAAAAACTTCTCCATATTTGAAGCTCTGAAAATGTAGAGAACAATTAGAGAATGTATAAACAGAGCTGTGCTCTGTATCTTCAAGTAATAATGTCAGTACAAAGGAAGACAATCAAAAGCAGCTTTACTTCTGACAAGAGCTGGTTCTGAAGTATTTGATATGTGTGTGTTTCCAGTTAACCCAGGCTAGAAAGGATGACTATGAAATAATCTTAGAGAAATTTGAGTACTGTAAAAATGAAACATAAACATATCTTTCATATGTTCTTAATAGAAGGTATAGAAGAAAGGTGAAACTATAGAAAAGTTTGTGAATGCTAAAGATCTAGTCTTAAGTGTAGGAGTCTGAATTTCTGATGAAAAACCAAGTTGTGAATTGGATCTGAAACTATTGGAAGATTTGGAATTGAGTTAGCATAGCTTAGACGTTGCAGTCCTTTTTTCTGAGAGAGCTGTGTGTGTTGTGTTCTCTGATATTATCTTTTAATATCACCTGATTTACTTGGGTTTTGTTATGATGCCCATCATCATCTACATTCTTGACTTTGCCTGCCATCCACTATTATTACTTGAATGATGTAGCTCATGAGTGATGTTTATTAGGGCTCATTAATATTTTGTCTAATACCCTCAAATATGTGCAAGTTGTGATGATTCTAGTCATTTTACACATGGAAGATGTATCAAGTAAGCATCTCTTGACATTGTGAAAACTTGTCAATTATTCCTTAGGCTGAAGGCTTTCTATTTTCAGAGAAAATAAATTGTGGTTTACAGTTCCTGGTACATGGCATCTTGTATGACTTATTTGGGGCTTTTTGGGACAGAGTACCAGTCACAAAACACTGCTTTATTTATTTATTTATGAGTTGGTCAGCTTGTTATGCTAGACTTCCGAATTGTTTTTTTTAAAGTTTAGTTCACATTTTGAGGGATCATCCATACGTGAATTATGTTAGTGGTGTGCATGAGCCTCATGTGCCTGATCTTGCAGATGTTTTGTTCAGCAGTATCCATACATGCCCTGAGACTCCTTGTGCTCTGTATTCTGACATGACATAGAGCTGTTAGAGCTTCTTGCTGTCTCGGGTCAGATTTCCAAAAAAAATTTTTGTTCTACTTCTAAAAAATTAGCGTTAACTTAGTTTTTAGTGCATCTTAGCTTTCATGTCCATTGGCAACCAGTGCATTTTCTTACAACATTCCTTCTGGATTCAGAATGGCTTTTCCATCATTGCCTGGGTTCAAGGATTGCTCTTCGTGCAAGAGGCACTTGAGAAGGGTGGGGTGAGATCACACTTAAGGTCATTTTTACACGTGCTTGGAAGGTGTGTATGTGTGTGGGAGGGCATGCTTTAAAATAGAGCAGATCCAAGAGCCACTCTCATAAAAGCACCTGCAGCATTTCATGTATTTGGTGTTCCGCAGTTCAAAATGGTTGTGGGTGGCTTGTTCGATGAGCTTTAGTTAAAGCATCCCCGCTGCCATATTGAAGCAAGGGAACACTGAATACACAAGATGCGGAGGCTGCTGGAGCGTGCTGTAATTACAGTGAGTTGGAGCAACATCCCTGCACATCTACAGGCACCCTAAGTGCCTAATAGGTGGAATAGGATGTGGGCCTCTGTCTTTCATCAATCCAAAGAAAGCTTTTGCTTATGGTTATGACACCACAGAAAGAAAGAATGATCTTATATATAGATCTAAAGACTCTCCACCTCCCCTTCTAGATTGCGATAAAATATAGATGAATTTTGTTCTTTACTGTCTTTTAAAGGCCTGTGAGTTGCTCAACAGTAGGAAAGCCTCCCTGAGGCAGTTTTCTGGTGATGCATATGATGTTTATTTTCTGGTGTAGGAGAAAATCCCTAATACTGTGGGACATGGATGTTTGAAATCCTGGAGTGACACATCCTTAAACTTTTAGAACAACAGCACCGAGACCTGTTCTTAAGCATGGTCAAGGTACACTCAGCAGCAATCTCAGTACAACATCTGGCAATGGTGGAGGAAGAAAGGGTCAAACAAAGGGTGGATGTAGATTGTTCCTACTTCCTAAGGATCCAATCTCATCTTTGTACCTCAGCCTGTTTCTTGCAGCTGTGGTCAGCCTCCCATTTGATACAATGGCAACATGCTTCATTGTATCAAACATGAAGAATTTTGGTATTGACCACCCAAGAAAAGATGGTAGGAGAAATCTAAAATCTGATAGTGGACCCTCCCTGGACAGTTTGGAGCATAAACATGGGAGTAGGTGGTCAAAGCATGCTTGGGAACAGGCCAGAGGGCACATTCTTGCTGCAGGGTAGATGCCTACTAATTCTCTTGAAATGCCAAGATCCCATGTCCTGGGTAAAGCTGGTCTCCTGCTTTAGAGCCCACCAGCAGGGGAATATGTATGTGGACAGTCTTTCAAAAGAGAACAGAAGGCTGGATATCTATACTATAACTAACTTTTACAATATGTTGAAAGGAAACTTAGGTGAGGTGGATAAGTCCTGATCTTTATGTGCAAATCATGAGGAATCTTGGTACATCATTACACTGTGTAGATATTGCTAGCCAAAAAAATCTGTGGGGTGCATGCATACTAATAGGGTTTTATGTATATGGACAATATACCTTGAAGAACTCCAGTTCTGTTTAGGCAACGTAATTTTTCCTAGAAGAAAAATGCTGTTTTCAGTTTGTCACCAAAGGATTTGAGATGTCACCCTAAAATAATTATTCCATCTCCCATTTTTCTCAAGAAATATGAAAATAAGTCACAAAAGTTGAGCTGAAGAATAGATGAACATTTTTACAGGCATGTAGAATAAACTACCAAGGAAGCTGCTGAAGCCAGCTGAGATAAATAGTTGTCAGAGAATGTTAATAGAAATGTCCAAAGGAAAAATATTGAAGGGCTACACCAGTAACACAAACATTTTGTCTTAAAATTACTTGTGTTATTACCTGGGGTTTTTTTCTGAATTGTCAAGTATTTTCTCATTTATGTTCTAAAGCTTATTAAGAAAAGGCAATCAACAGACATTTAAATGAAGGTGTATATGTTCCCCATTAATATCAACTGCTAAATAACAGTAACCTTTAGATTAAATAAAGAACTAATATGTTGTGGACTCAGAGTTGGGAACATGTTTGATTTGATGGCAAGATCTAGAGTAAAACTTTGCTGAACTTTTGAAGAGATTGAGGAGTACAGTGGAGTGCAGAGGTGTGTCACTGGCTTTGGAAGATGGGTTGTTTGTATAGGATGACTGTATAGGAGAGTCAAAGCAGTATGTTTGTTGGGAGGGAAAACAAGCATATGCTTGTGTGGGTCTCTAATCTCATAAAAAGAATAAAAAAAGAAACAGGAGACGGCAAAAGGCATATTTATAAGCTCTTAATAATGATCTTTGGCACTATGGCTTTCAAAACAACTCAGAGGAGCACTGAAAAAAAAGAAAATGATCAGATTTTGGCATGGAGGGAAATTTGGATTCTGAAATGAACAGTGTAATGAGGGACAGCTAATAGGTGTGAAATGAAACTAATTGGTGTCTCAGATCATTGAGCTGCTTGAAAAGCTGTATGTGGTGAGGACTGTGGAAGTTAAGTCTCTCTTAAATGCCTAATTAAATTCTGTTCTTTCCTGCATGGGAGAAAACAATGAATTGTCACTTTGCTGCTCTGTACTCAATCAAGTGATTTAGGTGGACAGTTAATGACATGGTTTTGTTTTTTGTGGTAGAAACTATCTTTCTGACTAGTCCTTCTTTAGTGGCTCTAGAGAGAATGTGGAGACAATGACATTTCCAAATCACACAAATATTGAAACAAAGACCTGAGCAAATGTAACTGAAATGTTTCAGACAGCATTGTGCAAATCAAAGGAAAGGTGGCTGACATTAGAGTACTCCCAGTGTGGAGCAGTGTTCAAAATGTAAGGAGTAATTTAGGTGCAAAAATTTGGCACCTGGGTGCTTAAATTGACATGTTACAAACCTCTGCTGTGATAGAAGCACCAACACTTGCGTTTATGGAGTATTAAGAAGATTTAAAACTGGATTTTCCATAGAGTAAAGCAGTGTGAGAAGAAGCCTCCTGAAAAGATTGGCAGTTGACTAGAAATCTTGTTAAATAACTTGCACAATTTGACATATGAGATCTTCTTTCTATCTACAAATTCATGAGTTCATTGACAACGAGCCAATAAAGTTAGTAAAATGTATAAAATAAACACTATTTGTAGCAGGTGGAGGTAATGCCTTGTTATGAACAAATGCCAATCTGTTCTGTGTAACCTGGGGACAGTTTAGCAGACTATTTGGTGCTTAGAAAAATCATGGTTCATGCCGATAAAGAGAACCAAAGATAATGAATTTGTCTGCATTTGAAAATACCACACTAGATCTGAAACACATGTCCTGCCATTTTGTCTAATCCATTGAAATGAGAAGGAAGGAAGAGGGATTATTAAATTAAATTAAACTCCATCATGTCACTTTAAAACAGATGTTTAAAAAACAAAATCGAACTCCTCCTTCCAAATGTCTAGACTCAAACACTTGAGTGGCAGAGCACGGATACTAGGGACATGGTCATCCCAGCATTGGTCTTGTGTGAGTGGGTGACCCTATAGCTAAAGGGGAACCAGTCATCCAAGGCTCTGATTGAGGATTGGAGTAAGCAAATAGTTTGTTTTTAAAATTTAAATTGTCCTGGGGGAACGAGAACTTGCAAAACTTTTCAGAGAGGGGACATTTTGGTACAAATCTTCTAGTTTTCTTGAAACTGCTACAAAGCAGTAAAGGAAATAAACACATCCAGATGCATGGGTTTAGTAAATTTGATAGCAATGGCATGTGTGGGAGTACAGTGGGATCCAAAAGAGTTGATGAAAACTGGCATGCCATCGAATAGCATCAACAGCAACTCGATCAATTTCTTCATTTCCTCCTCTGATGAATAAAAGAAGAGGACTCTGCTATGCCAGATTCTATGAAGCATATTTTGCTGAGCTGACTCCAATTTAATAATCATCAGCCACAACAACACTTTGACTTCTAGGTGATTTACAACACTGGCTAATCGATGCTCATAGTTACCACAGCAAGCTGGTATTGGAGTCTGTCTTTTTTGTAATGTTTCATCATGGACACAGAGACTGTCATGGTCATAGACCAGCTGGGGACCTCGGTTATATAATTAATATCTCAAAATAGGATTACAAACAGGAAATCCTAACTTCTAGTTTTACGCTTAGGTCACTAGACAACACCTCTCTGTTTTAGAAGTGTGCTTATGCAGATCATAGAATTAATTCAGATGCTTAAGTAAGTTTTCTTTAAGTTCTTGCCTTTTATGTTCATGTTTTACAAATATTCAGATAGGGGTATTTATAGCAACTGAATTTTAAGTAAGGGGTCTTCTCTCAATTGTGTGCCACGTATGGGCCATCCAGAATTGTTCACAGAATGGAGTATAGAATTCATACCGGGTTACTCCTTTCAAGCACCAATTTGAAAACAGGAAGAGAAGTGGGACAGGACAGTAGATGGAACAGCCCAAGACCAAGGTGCTGGCTAGATTGCACTCCTCACAGTCCCAGCAAGGTGTTTAGGACACTTCTGTGTCTCTCTTGAACAGAATTTTCTCATGTTGCTCCCTGTGGGGGGGTATGACAGGACTGTGGCAAATTTCACAAGTAAGACCAGTTCTTACCACTTCTAAAGCAAATGTTAAATTTGGGGATTAAGTTTTAAAGTAAAACAGCCAGTTCTTTGCCTTCTTCATGTGCAAACATATTTCTGAAGAGTGACATCACTTTTAAGTGTAACAACACTCATGCAATGGTATGTATTGCAATCCAATTTCTATCTTGCTTCAATGCTAGTTTAATAATCAAAAGAACTTTACTCTTTAAACATTTAACATTTTGCTTAAATTCAAACGTTAAATATTAGTGAGATTTTAATCTGAAAAAAGTGTAACAGCAGCTATACTCTAATTCCACTGTACCCTTGCATTCACCTTGCAACTATCCTATAAAAAAGCTTGAAACATTACTTGTAGTAATAATTTGTGATAGTCTTATCTCTGAAGAACATTATGTGTAAGTCCAAAAAATGTGACTTTCTATTGTCCATAGGACAAAGAATTATACCAGTTCACTTGCGTGGGGTATGGGAATGGCTATTAAATGACAATGTTTCAAAGTTTTATAAAGCTATTGTAAAAGATTCAAAGCAGCTAAATTTTTTAATGCTTATGGAATTTGTTCAAGACTTTAAAATGGACAGTGCAATTTAATCAATGGTGTGCTAATAAAAATTAACACTTTTCAACCTTTCTTCCTGAAAAATGTTTCTCTTTAATTATTGACTAAATTCTTCAGCAACTGCCATCTTTGAGATATTGTAGGTTATTGTCAAAAGATGACCGGAGTACAGTGCCACTAAATATTTCATCTTAATGATAATGTGTGCTGCATAAGGTTTGAACTTTATATCAAGCTTTGAAATGGCTTTTGATAAAGGACATGCTGGGTTCTCTCTCTGTCTTTTTTGTACATTAACTTTGTGGTAGGAACAGGGGTCAAAGCTTGCATTTAAGCTCAGTCTTCACTATTCTGTCACTTATTGTTGATAATAGGGATGTATCAGAAACTTTTCGTTCTTTCTTTTTTCATAAAGGAAGGTGGTTGGATGAAAACCAGCTTTAATTTAAGGGTGTTTAAAAAAAATGCATGGAGGGCTAGAGTTAAACGGGGAAAATTACAAGTTGGTTTTATTAATAGTGTGTTCTTACCCTCCCTGAAGTGAAAGGTAGTATTACCATGCTGAACATTTTACCCTGTGTAGGTTTGATGCTTTATAAGAATTCCCCTTAAAGTTGAGTGAGACAACACCTTGAGGTAGGGCTACAGCAACAATTTTGCCCAGGGCAACAGGTGATTGAAAATGTATCTTTCTTTTTTCAGCTGATATATACCTATCAATCCAGTTTTCTGTTTCTTATTACTGAACAGATAATGTCTTGATAAATAATAGATTCAACTGATATCCAATGAACATGTTCACATACACACAACTGATTTCTAATATTTTCATAGTGGAGCAGACATTTAGGCTAGGTACAGATGTGCAAAAAACCCTGAGGCAGAATTCATCTAAGGGCATGTGTAGATGAAACAGGGGCCCTAAATTGAAGCGGTGGGTTTTTAAAGACACTGCTTTAATTTAGGGCTGATTAAACACCTGTGTCATGCATACACCTGACTTATCTGCCTCTCAGGTGGCAGGGAGGGAAGGGCGAGCTGCTGGTGGGCAGAGCGGTCCCTGGGCTGTGGGGCAGGGGTGGTTCTCTCTCTCTCTACCCCCTCCCCCCCTTGCAAGATGCACCTGCCTGCAGGCACCTGGCTCAGGCGGTCCCAGGGGGCACTGCAGCCGCAGAGGGAAGCACCAGGCCCCTGCACAGCTCAGGCAGGCAGGCAGGCTCTGGGGGTGGGAGGGGGGAGGGAGATCAGGCTCATCTCTTTTCTTGGGTGAACCCTGCTTTCCCAGGCTGCTGCCAGGCTGCCTGCAGGGCTTCCTGCAGAGCCACAGGGCTGCATGGAACCCGGTGCTTCTCTTAGCAGCTCTAGGGGCAGCAAATCCTCGGAGGACTTTTAGTTTGCTGCGCCCCAAGTCATTTAAGGTGCATTACGCTGCTGAATTTCCTACAGCGGATGGAATTAATGCGCAATATGCCACCAAGGCATGCAAACACTGACACCATTAAAGTGGTACAAAAGCATTTAGCCCACTTTAAAGTGCCATGCACACATGTCCCTCCTTTTGTCTACACATGGCCTAAGTTGCGATGTTTTCTGTAAGCAGTGTAGTTTAGTTCGGTAGCAAACAGAACGCACATTTGGGAGAGAGGGGACAAATATTTGACTGGGTTCTGCCATTTTTAAACCAGTCTGTGTGCTGAACTTCTGTACTGTTATGGGTATAGGCCGGTTTTGTGTGCCAAACTTCTGTTATGGGTGTAGACCGATTTCCAATCACTTATACTGGTAGAAGAGTAATGTCTGTACTTGTCCTTAATTCTGAGGCTGGGTTTTCTCTCTTCTCTTTTAAGTTTTCTGTATTAGTGATAGGAAATCATGTATAGCTTAGTCTTGCAACTGAATTGGAAAAATATATAAAGCCTAATCTACTGATTTAGTTGTCTATCAGATCTTCCTAGGGGGGATTTAAATGTTCTAAGTATTTTATAAATGTTCTAAATTTTGTCTGTTTTATATAAGGCCTTTTCTCTTGCAGTGTCCAGATGCAGTTACTATAATCCTCCAATATATATGCATGTTAAGTTGACTTCATTAGTAGTCTTTGACATGGTTCCACTTTGAAACAGGACTCAGTAAAATAACCTTTTATTCAATAGATGTTTATATTTAGTCAGATCCAGAGGTACTACCTGGGATTTTGATACCCTAGGCAGAGATGCTAGAAAATAAGAGGGGTGAGGAAGGGCATACCTGATCCTTGAGATTCAGAGGCCCCAATTGCTATCACTGCAGCATGGACTCTGGAGGGAGTTTATTCCACAGTCTGGACACCCAACTGTTAAGTTTTTCATAGTGTTAAGCATGAAATGGTCTTCCAGACATTTGTGGTCACTACTCCTGGTTTTCCCCAAGGGTGCCCTGTGAACAGTTGTTCACTGAGCCCTTGATGTACTCCCCTGATATAGTGGTAAGCTGCTACCAAGTCCCTTCTCAGCCTCCTCTTTTTTATGCTGAAGAGACCCAAGTCCCTCAGCCCTTTCTTGTATGGCTTGCATTGCAAGTCTCTGATCATGCAGGTGGCTGTTCTCTGGAATCTCTCGAGTTTTTCCATGTTCTTGTTGAAGTGCGGTGCTCGGGACTGGATGTAGTACTCCAGCTGCAGTCTCACCAATGCTGAGTAAAGCAGAAGAATCACTTCCTTGGGTCTTCTGTTCTTACCACAACTGCTACAAAATTTGTATCTTTGCTGCTTGGCCTGTGGTTTGCAGGCTGTACTGTGGTGAGGGGACTAAGAGGCAGAGAGGAAGCTTGACAGTGGCCTTGCCAAAATGATCCAGAACAGGCTGAAGAAGAAAAAAGGGGTAACTTGGCATTGATAGGATTGCAAATAAAGCAAGAACTACATGGGATGCAACATACTGATAGAGCTACAGCAGAACAGAGCATAGTAGACCCCACACATTATTGTCAAAAGCCTTCTTAATCCACCTCCCAGAGTTTCCAGGTACAGAGAAGAGTGCAAAATACTCTGTGCACTTCAAAGATGGCAGTTTAGTCCCCCTACATAGTAGCGGGCATTGTTCCACTTGCATTTGGGTAAGATGGAAGCAGTGTTCCATAACACTGGCCACATCTACGCAAGACACTTACTGTGAAGTAGCTCATTACTGCTGTGCAGTAGCATAATGGGGCACAAATCATGATGTAATGTTATTGCATAGTAGTAATAAGCTACTGTGCAGTAGTAATGAGCAGAGATTCTGGTTTTCTCTGATAAAAAAAATAAATCCCCAATTTTCGGATATATAAAAAAGTAACCTAAAATCCAGATTTTTCTGTGATTAAAATGAAATGCCATTAGTGTATAGATATACATATATAGTGCCATTTCATTTTAATTATGGAAAAATCTGGATTAGGGTTACTTTTTTCTATCTGAAAATTGGGGATTTTTTTTTTTAATTGGAGAAAACCAGGATCTCTGGTAATGAGCTACTATGTGGCAAGCATCACCAGGCAACCATGCTGGGACACTACTGTGTAGTAATGCCAGTTATTGTGCAGTTGTTTAGTACTTGGTTATGTAAGTACTAAATAACTGTGCGGTAATAACTGTGCAGTTAGCATCTCGTGTAGATGCACCCACTGAAGTAATTTTAGTGTGCTAATACTATTATGTAATCTAGTGCATAATTAATGCAAAACATTAAAGAACACATTAAAGAAAATATTAACTCTGTGTGTCCCCCTACTCATGCAAATCATAATTATCCCTCATATCCATTGCTCCATTGCCTTCCTTTAGATTATTTATTTGAGTAAGGATTGCAAGATTGAGCCTTAAAAGGTAATACAATGAAAAATAAAAACAAAAGAGGGGAAAAAATGAAAACAGTTTCTTTTGTATGCACTGAACACAGCCCAAAAACCCTCTCATGAGAACTTTATGCAAGGAAATACACTATGTCTGTCACTAAAGAAAAAAGATGTCATCACTCCAGTGGTATTGATTAAAACAATGAGGACTTCCTGGTGCCAACAGTCAGAACAAATGTGTGAAAGGCAGTGTAGAGGTATTACCAGATTGCAGGGGCATTCACAGGAAAATTCCAAATAAACTGAAGGATTCTTGTCAATATTTGTATAAGGAAATATGTTAATACTTGATTCGAGGAAACCTCACAGACACATATGCACAAACAAATCTTGAGAAACTTTATAACAGTCACAAAAAATATAGACTTAAGAGTGGTGTACTCATTCTCATGGTAATATTTACAACATTGATCCTTCATTGTTAGCCCTTGGTCTACATTTCTCCCCATTGCAGTCAATGGAAGGCACAGTTGCTGGAACTACATATTGTGTGGGCAGCATGCCTTTGTGTTCTGCAGCTGTGTAGTTCTCATGTCCACAATAGTAAGCCAGAACACACTAAATTAGGAAAGATTATTGTTTCAATTATTGACTATACACTTTTAAAACACCAAGTATATTACTTGTTTTATGTTTTATTTGTCAGGGTCATATTTAGCAAAAGCTGGACACACAGATGCAAATATAGGGCAGCTGTACTTCCAGCCACCCCAGTAAGAAGAAAATTACAAACATTATTGGAATGAAATGGGACGGTGTTTGCTTTCATGAAGTATAGCCTCCCACCTGCTTTCCTCAGCCACCCATTCGTGAGGGTCTTGTGATTTTTATTTATTTATTTATTACTTTTTTTAGTTTTGCTGGATCTAAGCCAGTTCCCTAGGAAAGTGTTTACCTTGTTGATAAACACAGTAGAAGTAAAAACAAGTGAGTTCAATTTTGGATCTCTACTTTCCAAATGTTTCTTTGAAATGGGCTATATAGAAACAGGAAGACACCAGTTGCAGTTAGAAGCAAATATCACTTCAGTGTAACAAAAGTGTGGGGAAGAAAAGGCAAGGGAAAAATATCTATTTAACACTTTAGGGTATAATGGTATTTGAATAATATCATTTCTTTCTGCCATTTATTCAGATGTGAAGGAACTCTGCAAATAATAATAGCTGCTGTCAAAGATATTTATATTTAAAAAGGTCTTTATGTTAAATTATTTTTTTGTATCACTACTGATTTTTCTCCAAGAGAATGCTACCATCTCCTAGCAACCAATATGGCTATCTTTTTTAACAGAAGCTGCAATAACAATGGGTGCCTAACCTTTATATGGAAGCATTTGCACATGTACAGTCAAAACTCTTATGAATTCAAACCAAATAGTTAGTGTTCCAAAAGATATGCCTATCTACTATACATCTTATCTACCCAGATTTTTATGGTGGCAGCTGTTATAAATAGCATCTGAGCATCTCCCACGGAACTAAAACCAAACCCACAAATGACCATAGTTTATTTTTTCCTGCTCTCCCACTCCAGGCATTGAGAAGAATAATCTTATTTAGGTATTTGTATATCCTTCTCTTTCCCCTGCTCTTTCAAGTTCTTTCTTATTTTTCTATCTTCATTTCTTCACCTCTTCTTTTTTCCTTTTGCCACTTTTGCTATAACATCAACAAGATTGGGCTCTACAAAAAACCAGAGTGCTGTATCCAATTTCTTTCGAAGATAGAAGTAGGGTCAGAGGCATAACAAGGCTTACAGTGGTGCATGAGGTGGCAGGAGTGGCTGCTATTTTTGCGTGTTCTCCCCCCACCCCAGTGCTGCCACCTGGAGTTATTGCCCTGGTTACCTCCCTTAGCCACACTACTGGGTAGGATATTTCCTCCTTTTCATGTTACAGCTCCATGGCTAGAGCATTCCCGCTGGAAATGGGAAGATCCTAGGTTATAGGCCTTTTTCAGCTTTGATGTCAGATCTCTCACCCCTTGGGAGAATGACCTATCAACTTTCTTGTTATCTGTCCTAAATTGTGTATTCATGGGGCTACTCTTCTTTCCCTTCTTGAATCTGTGCTACCTTCTCAAAAAGAAAAATCAAGAATCCCCGGGCCAGAAACCAGGTACAAAAACCCCTTGTTTTAGACCCCTGTCCCCAGGACTGTTATGCATATTATATTAAGCACTCACTGGCTACATCTCAGAAGCAGTATTGTGAGAAGTAGTGCTGCTGGTGCTAAGAGCAAATGAAACATAGACATTGGTATCATCCAAATGGGCAAAATATGTGAATCAATTAATTTTCCACCACTGTGTTGAGTCACAGCACTCTTCACAATGGCTAGGTATAGACATTCAAAAAGCCCAAGGCAGAATCAATCTAAATTATTCAGTTTTCTGTAAATGGCATAGTTTAGATTGCTAGCAAAATAGCACACATTCACCCTTTGGTGTTAGGGATGGGGGGAGGGGAGGCAAATCTTAGACTGGGTTCCACCATTTTAAAACCAGTCTGTGTGTGCTGAACATCTGTTATGGGTATAGACCAGAGGCAGGCAATTATTTCTGCCAGAGGGCCGCTAAATGAGTTTTGGTGAACTGTTGAGGGTTGCATGGAAAGCCCCACCCCTTGGTCACCATATTGGGACCAGAACTCCCACCCCAAACCCCTGACCTTTGCTACTGGAAGTCCCTCCCCTTGTCCCCTGGAAATAGTCCTTTTGGGAGGGCAAGGTTGCCATCTTGGAACTAGAACCCCCCCCCCCCCCCACACCCCCCCAAAAACCAAAA